>NC_067131.1:27113910-27356410 GCF_021347895.1 Acanthochromis polyacanthus
CAAGCGAAGCGAGTGCGTGAATGGCAGAGTCAGGAGGTGAAGGTGTTGGTGTCAACCAGTGATGTCACCACGCTGGGAGGAACAGAGAAGCTGATTGCTGAGGCCCGTGCACTGGGCCCAGTGGGTGGTGTCTTCCACCTTGCCATGGTAACACAACAAGCTCCTTTTTCAATCATATACACTACCATTCAGTAGTTTAGGGTCACTTAGAAATGTCCTTATTGTTGAAAGAAAAGCTTTTTTTCAATAAAGATAACATGAAATTAATCAGAAATATAGTCTGGACATCGTTAATGTGGTAGATGACTATTCTAGCTGGAAATTTTAAATGGAATATCTCCATAGGGGTACAGAGGAACATTTCCAGCAACCATCACTCCTGTGTTCTAATGCTACATTGTGTTAGCTAATGGTGATGAAAGGCTCATTGATGATTAGAAAACCCTTGTGCAGTTATGTTAGCACATGAATAAAAGTGAGTTTTCATGAAGAACATGAAACTGCCTGAGTGATCCCAAACTTTTGAATGATAGTGTATACATTGCTAATAATGAGCTGTAGACGTTCTCTGATTTTAGCCACAAGAACATCGTGGCTCTGTGTGTAGGACTGTTGATCTGTCAGTCAGTACACTTTAGTCCTCAGAAGGTAAAGCCTACTGACTGGGGCTGACTTAACATGTAGCCTCCACAGTAATTTGCATTTATTTAATTATGTTTCATGGTAGTTATTTATTGTGTTCCTGCAGTGGAGAGCTGCCTAATATGTTAATACACAAATGAGGGCAATTTGATCTTATAGTTCCGAGTTGTTATTTTTTCTGTATTAGCACTCCTCCAACTTATTATCCTTATAAATATGCAATGTCATGATCCAAACCTCATGTGTGTGTTTGGCGTGTCATTATCAGGTGCTTAAAGATGGCATGCTGGAGAATTTGACTCCTCAGCTCTTCCTCGATGTTAACAGACCTAAATATGACGGCACCATAAACCTGGACAAGTAAGACACTCACTTCCTCCGACTGCCTGAGCTGTTTAAACTGTAATCATGAACTGCTTTAAGCTTCTCTTTGGATTTTGATGCATTTATTATCATTCCCCCTCCAGAGTGACAAGGAAGCTGTGTCCAGACCTCAGCTACTTTGTGGCCTTCTCTTCAGTCAGCTGCGGCCGTGGCAACGCTGGCCAAAGTAACTATGGCTACGCCAACTCAGCGATGGAGCGTGTGTGTGAAAAGCGCCGCTACGATGGCCTACCTGGCCTGGCGGTCCAGTGGGGTGCCATTGGTGATGTCGGTGTAGTGCTGGAGACGATGGGCGGTAACGACACAGTGATTGGAGGCACCTTACCGCAGCGCATCGCATCCTGCCTGGAGGTCCTGGACCGCTTCCTGTGCCAGCAGCAGCCAGTGATGTCCAGCTTTGTTCTGGCAGAGAGGACGGTGACAAAGCAGGAGGCAGGAAGCCAGAGAGATTTGGTGGAAGCTGTAGCCCACATTCTGGGTAAGAGCCAAGCTGATGCTCTCTGTAAAAGATGGCTTGAGTGAAGTAGCTCTCAAAAATCTGAAGACTGATTATTACAACCGGGCACTGAGATAAATACAAAGCAGTGGCTGGAAATATATTGAAAGGTCTAGAGTAGAATGGAGCAGCATGAATGTAAAACAGATAGAAGTCATACAGAGATCATGAGGACAACATGCAAAGTTACAAAGCATGCTTTTCTTTAACAGTGACAAACTGCACGTGTTGAAACCAAGTTTACTGGCGCTTTTCCACGAGCACCTACTCGGCTCGGCTCGGTTTTGGTCATTTTCCATTGCAATTGAATATCATCTCATCGTGGGTGGAGTCGTCCAGCCCGGTCTCACGGGGATTCGTGAAACTGTCACGTCAGTTTTTGTTTCGGTTTCGTGCGCACCAACACGATATCGTCATGTTTTTCGTGCCGCTCACCACGAGCGAAACCCGCTGTGGTAATCACATCTGAAAGTGGTTTATACCGGCGGATTCATGACGATCTAAGCTGTCCATCGGCGTTTGCGGCCGCCGCACATTCTTTAAATTCCTATGCAAATTCGGCGGATTCATGACGATTTAAGCTGTCCATCGGCGTTTGCGGCTGCCGCTGCGGCTGGATGTCTGGCGGCCGCAAACGCCGATGGACAGCTGAAATCGTCATGAATCCGCCGGTATAAACCACTTTCAGATGTGATCCAGCTGCTGCTGCGGCCGGATGTCCGGCGGCCGTAATGGCGGCCGCAAACGCCAATGGACAGCTTAGATCGTCATGAATCCGCCGAATTTGCATAGGAATTTAAAGAATGTCCGGCGGCCGCAGCAGCGGCCGCAAACGCCAATGGACAGCTTAGATCATCATGAATCCGCCGGTATAAACCACTTTCAGATGTGATTACCACAGCGGGTTTCGCTCGTGGTGAGCGGCACGAAAAACATGACGACATCGTGTTGGTGCACACGAAACCGAAACAAAAACTGACGTGACAGTTTCACGAATCCCCGTGAGTTGTCATAACACGGTGGCCCGGCCACGGAGTTAGCGTGGGTGGCTAACTAGCTAGCTTATTGCCTGCATACAGGAGACAATGACTTTTCTTTCAAAATGTACTTGTTTGTTTAAAGTGAGCTTGCCACCATTGGGATAAGTAATATGAGAGTTTCTTGAAGTCACAAAACACTCACAGGTTTTCATGAAGGAGTCGCTCTTGTGTCGTCACTCCCTGTCCAATCAGCGGCCTGCACTCTGTTGACGTCACATTATCAGCTCGACTCAGCTCGCTTGGAACCCCAGCTGTTACTACATCCTAATGGAAAACCTCACAAACCGAGTAGAGTTGAGACGAGTAGGTGCTAATGGAAAAGTGCCATATGTGGCCTCCTCACCAAAAGTACAGGCTTGATCTTATATACTTAGTTAAGTGGCTTGATATTGAAAATAAGCAGATGGCACTGATAAAGATATTCATACACTTGAATTATTAATTGATGAGCACACATGATTAGCTTGATGTTCTCTGTCAGGGAGCCATAGTTTGCACATATGCAGTATATAAAAGGTCACTGGTCAAGGTCACTAACAGGACGGCCTTTTTGAGACACAAAATGAATGTAGTTACTGAAAACCAATACAAAGATGAGTCACGTGTTTTTGAAGCAGCCAGAAGTTGTGTTGGGACAAAAAGAGCATCACATTTTCTTAGTAAAAATGCTGTAAGCCAACAAAATGAGAGTATGAGTCAAAAAGTCGTGATCACTGTGATGGAACAATCAACGATGGCCTCCACAAACGTATGATTAAAGCTGCCACAAAACACAACTGATCACATCAGTTCTGGTTTGAAAATTGAAGAACATGCAGTAATTGTATCAGTAATTTGATAGCTACAGCCATGGCCATAAGTTTGGACACAGCATGACTTCCTATGTCTGTTTTGATGTCTATTACAGAACATAACTAATATTTTTTGACAGCACCAGTTTAATTAGTCAACAAATCAACAAGGGATATAATATTATCAATAAATTCCAACAATTGGAACAACTTTGTTCCCAAAACATAATATTAGAAGAAAATAACAAAAAAAATGCAGTACTTTCACAACCGAATTTGGTAAGAATAACAAAATGACACCAAACTCTTTTGATGTTTTTTTCAAATATGAAACTTAATATAGTTCTCAGGAGTTGTGTACTGTATTGTAAGTGACAATTTTGTGGTATTTTCTAAGATTCACAACCATCATGGTACTTGTGTCCAAACTTGTGGCCATGGCTGTAGTTATTTGCATTGGTCAAGTTCAACATTTGAGCAGTTGTGAATTTCCAGAGAGCTTTACTGAAAGACTTTGTGTCCGAGAGAGACTTTCCTCTGTGTGCTTTGCTTTTTCTTTTGTTCTTATTTATTTGAGCTGAACTTGTTAAGGCCATCCCATAGAACTTTCACTATGCCCTTCACCTTTAGGCGTGCGGGATGTGAACAGTCTGAACGCTGATGCCTCATTGGCTGACTTGGGCCTGGACTCTTTGATGGGCGTGGAGGTTCGCCAGACTCTGGAGCGTGACTACGACATCGTCATGACCATGAGGGAGATTCGGCTGCTCACCATCAACAAGCTGCGAGAGCTGGCCAACAGCAAACCAGAGGGATCGAATGGTATTAATAAAGCCCCTGTTGTTGATTAAAACCTTAAAAACTCTGATGCACTTTAGAAGTTCTTTCCATGACAATAATTCTCTGCTACTTTGAAATGGCTAGAAGTAACTCTGCTATGGTGCTCACTATATAATTAAGGATGCTGTTGTTATTTTTGTCAGTAACCCGACTTTTAGTGATTTATAGTGGCACCTCTAACTTTTACCTACAACCTGCTCTCCTTAATTAGAAGACCTGACTCCAAGTAGCTTATGGAGAAATAATCAGCAGATATTCACATACTTTTTACAACCTGAACTATGAATGTTCAGTAGATTGGGTTTGTCTATAATTATGACTTGTAAAGATTAAAGCTCAAAACACATTTTATATGCCATCAGTGTAGAAGTCTTCTTAAGTTTTACTGGGTTCACAGACTTTTTCTTGCAGTTTCGTACCGAAATGTTATGACTCTAAGTTTTCTGTCTTTGCCTCTTCCAACGGTGTAGAATCTCCAAACGCTGGAGCTAAGAGGGACGGCATCCGCTCTGTGTTGGAGTCTGACCTGACCCAGATATTAGTCAACCCTAATGGTCCCACAGTGACGCCACTCAACAAGGTCCAGAGCCAGGAGAGGCCGCTGTTCCTGGTCCATCCCATCGAGGGCTCCATCGCCGCCTTTAAGACGCTCACCTCCAAGCTGAGCGTGCCTTGCTACGGCCTGCAGTGCACCAAAGGTATTCTGTTTACAGACGCACTGGTTTAGGCTCACACACAGCAACGGGGAAAAGATGTGACCACAGTACTGCTACATTTGGACACTAGTACTCAATGATCGTTTATTATTTTTTGTTTGTTCACACTGTAGGTCCAGACTGAAGACATTTCAAATGTGAACTAAGACATTTCAATCTATGTATTTAGAGTGTAACAAAGAAAGAACATGCTTTCAGTTTTAGATGTTTTACCCTCGTGACAGCTTCGCACACACTCAGCGTTCTTTCAGACAGCTTCATGAGGTCAACAGCTGAAACTTTACCAACAATTCTGAAAGAGTTCCCACACAGGGTCAAGGAGCTAAAGTATCGTCCAAAACCAAAAATGAAATGGCAAGAAAATGATCTGAGTTTTATGTTGTTGCTTTTTTGTTTGTGAAACTCATTTCTCCTTTTGGTATAATTGTAATTCCAATTACCAAAATGAAGACATAAATGTGGTGGTGGTGCATATGAGAGACAGTTTCATCACAGCTGGGTTTTGCAACAGCACCTGAAGTCATTTTCAAAACTGGGTAGATCCAAACTTTTAAAAACTTTCTCCGTGTACATAAAATCTACATTCCCACATATGCAGTGGTGCGTTTCTGTTGAACTGATTACGTTTGCATTGAAACAAGCTCATCTGTGTTTGTCCTCTCCTCAGCTGCTCCTCTGGACAGCATCCAGTCGCTGGCCGCCTACTACGTGAACTGCGTCAGGCAGGTTCAGCCGGATGGGCCGTATAGAATCGCCGGCTACTCCTTTGGTGCTTGTGTAGCGTTTGAAATGTGCTCTCAGCTGCAGACCCAGAATCAGCGCGTGGAGTACCTGTTTCTGTTTGACGGATCACACTCCTACGTGGCAGCGTACACACAGGTCAGAGGAAAGCGCTGATGCACTCACATGCAAAAAAAACAGTAAATCCACGACGTGACGTAGCAATTCTGACAGATACATTACACAAATTCCATTTCATTTTATTTAGATAGGCCAAATCTTAACATATGTCATCTCATAGCACTTAACCCCTTAAGCTTCAGTGTACCGCCGGCGGTACACCTACTAATTTGCATAGGAATTTCAAGAATGTCCGACGGCTGCAAACGCGATTATACAAACACTATACGCCGATGGAAAGCTTAGATTCTCATGAATCCGCCGGTATAAACCACTTTCAGATGCGATTACCACAGCGGGTGAGAAAAACACATTTGTCCGACAAAAACAAATATTCATCCATCCGTTCTCTATACACGGCTTCAACGCACACAGCGCGACTCACATTTCCGGGTTCATTATTACACACAAAAAAAAAGATTCCACAAAAAACAGCCATAATCCAACCTTTTACATCCAGATGACACAAGCCAGTAAACTATTTTATCCAAAACATGTCCTGAAGTCGGTATAAAATCCCCGAATCGGTCATTTTCAAGGAAATGCACCTCGCGATGCCCGTCCAATATTCCCTGTATTTTTCGTAATTTTTTTTATTTAAAAATAGAATATTAGCGATTTTTTTTGTACTGAAAACGGCTGGAATTGACTGAAGCTTAAAGGGTTAATATACTTAACAGCCTTAAAATTTGTAAAGAGAAATTACAACAACTCCTCATGATTCTTTTGGAGCAAACACAATAGGAAACACATTATATTGGGTAGTTTTACACTGCCTAACATGAGCAGAATCAATCAAGACAAACTATGAATATTATGATTTGATAAGGCGAAACACATTCGGAAGTAAAGTTGAATATGTGCATCAGATCATGATGTCGTTTAGGGACAGGTGGAGGTTAAAGTGTCATAAGTTAACCTGCTGTTTGATTTGCAGAGCTACAGAGCTAAACTGACACCAGGCAAAGAGTCTGAAGCTGAAACTGAAGCTCTGTGTGCCTTCATCCAGCAGTTCACCGGCATGGAATACAACAAGGTACACAAGCTTGGACATGTTACACACACACTGATGCTCGGCACACGTTTCCATCAGTCAGACAATTTAAATGAATGGAGGTTTTAGCTAGTGTTACTAGTGGTGATATCCAACAAGAACAGAGGGGAATTCTTGGACATGTTGCACTGAAATTATGAGCACTTTAATGTTGAGTGATGATGCATGTCTGTTCTGTAAACCTCTCCAGCTTCAGATTATTTCATAGACACAGTACAGACCTGTATGTGTTCGTCTGGTGATGTCCTCCTCTTATTCTGCAGCTTCTGGAGACTCTTCTCCCGCTGTCCGACCTGGAGGCCCGTGTCAACGTGGCGGTGGACCTGATCACCTCCAGGCACAAAAACATCAGCCGAGACTCGCTGCACTTTGCGGCCACCACGTTTTACTACAAGCTAAAGGCTGCTGACGGCTACGTGCCTGCAACAAAGTACCATGGCAACGTGACGCTACTTCGGGCCAAAACCAGCAGCGAATACGAACAAAACCTGGGAGCTGACTATAAACTTAGCGAGGTAATGTACACATGAGCGCACATCTATTCAAGTTTCATAGCATGTGTTTTTAAAAATGTTGTGTGAAACCTACATACATGTAGTATGTTTATCAGATGCAATATCAGAGCAGGTGCTGTGTTCACGTTGTGTGTTTGTCTGTGTGTGTCATCAAACACACGTCACACTCACAGTCCTGACAACATAGCACTTAACAAAGTTAACTAGGCTGACTGAACCACAATAAAACACTAATAACACTGTAACACTAACATAAACCACAATAATGACATGTAAACCCCCAACACCCTGAACTCCCATGGTGCATTGCAGCACAACACTTCAGTCATAGCAACAGGCTCTGCGATCGCTTCATTATTTTAGTTATTGTTGCAGCAAAATAAACATTTTCTGGCCGAAAAAATATATTCAAAATAGTAATTAAAACAATTTAATCGAAATGAAATGCGTAGCGTACAGCGCTGGATGCTGATTTCCTCTGTATTTCCCAACCACAGCAGTTTTCAACTTGCTCCACACGTTGCTACCGCACATTAGCCTTTAGCACATCCTCCTGAGTTTGTCCGTCCATGACCAGCTGCACCTTACTGTTATCAAATGTGACAACTAGTCTTTAAATCTTCTTCCGAAACGCTAAAAAGCTTCTGTTTGGTGTGTCTTTGTTCAGGTGTGTGATGGCAAAGTGTCAGTCCACGTCATCGAGGGAGACCACCGCACTTTCCTGGAAGGAGAAGGAGTGGAGTCTATCAGCAGCATCATTCACAACTCCCTGTCTGAGCCGCGGGTCACCCCAAGGGAGGGCTAAACATCTCCACTCCCACCTCCACGCTGTTTCCACGTCTCACAACATTCCCAAACTCTTCTTCCAGTTAATTGAGGATGTGTAGGTTTACCTTACATTTTCAAATCTCAGTGATAGGTCAAAGTAACAGACGGCCGCTAACCTGTCACACTAATATGTGCTGTGAGTTTGTACAGTATAGTAAGATATTCTGAAATATGTCATTACGTTGCCATTCATCGTTTTTTTTTTTTATTATTGTAGTACGCAGATCTGTTTCAAGCCACCAGTGCAGTGGTGGTTCAGAAAGTGCCTGTTCAGTAGGCTGCTTACAGCTTTCCAAATATCCTCCAAACTACTTCACATCAGCACTGACTGCGTAGAATTATCAAAACATGGATATTTAAACTCTGTTTGGGAGTCTAACCGGTATTAGGTATCTGACAAATACTTTCATTAATCTATTAATGTTTTTGTTTTTAATTAGTCGAAGTACCTAAATGAAAACTGTACAGTTTCTACTGTTGTCAGGTTACTCAGTCATTTGATTGGCTCGTGCAGTTTGTTGAATTTGGTTGTGGTAAAAGTCAAAGCTCTTATCCCTTTTTTTTCCCGTTAATGTTTGCAGTAAATTCTGATGTAGCATAGCATGTGTAGATGGTTGTAGGCTGTCCTTCATGTTCTTCTAACATCCAAACAGCTGTGACGTGCTGCACAGAGCTGTAACTCATGTAGATGTAGGACTTCTCTCACTGGATATGCACACAAACTGCTCACGTTCCATTTCTCCTGACTTATCACTTGAAAAATTTGACCCTTTGTTACTGGTAATACAAACTGGGGGAGGGGGGGGGGGGCAGTGTTTTCTTTCTTTCTTTAGTATTTGTTCATTTAGTGAAAGAGGAACGCGTTTACTTGTGAATCCTGTGAGGATACATTCATAGTTTACTTTTTGTGTTCGTAGTTTTACTCCATCAGCAGCTGTTAAAAACATAAAGCTAAACCAAAACTCACCATAATAATGGAAAGCTTCTACAACCTTTAAATCGCTCTGAATGTGATGCATGAATTCTAACGACAGTAATAATAATAAAGTTTTGAATCACTGTGGGCCATAGTGGAATATAAAACAGATAGTTTTGACAGGAGACGGTGAGGAAACTATTTTAAAAATGTGGTCACAAGTTTTGTTTCATAGTTTGAAGAGTAAAGAATTCCACTCTACTTCTCCTGTTACGGTACTGTCAGTTTGTAGGACCTGATTATTGGTAGCACTGAGCAAATCATTGTTATTGCTGCAGTTTACTGTGTGTTACAAGCAGCAAACATGAAAAACATGGTTTCACCTTTCAAGAAAATGTTTTGGGCGACCTCGTGTACATCGACACATTTATTACCGCTGGTTGCTGTCCTGCTTTTTTCAAATGAAATCTGTGGAAAGCAAAGACGTCGGTAGATATACTGGTTCCTCAGCTGGTTCTTATTGATGTCGACACAGAGATGATTTTGTCAATTGCTCTGTTTTATAACAAATGAACTTTTGTGTGAACACATGGTGAATGGTTTTGTTCTGAGGGTCTAAACTAGCCACCGTTACTGAATTTTAACAGAGACGATGATGTAGTAAATGTTTAAATGTTTTAGTCAAAGCTTGGGAATGACTGGCGCCTGCCGGATGTGAAGAGTGGAACTGAAAGGCCGTGTCCTCGAGCCGTCTCCACTTACCTCATGTGCTTCATGACCCCCAGCAAGCAGCCCAATCCCACAATGCAACAGTTTGACCTCTGAGACCTCCAGTGTGGTCAGTGAAGGGTCCACTGATTGCACCATGTGACAGTGTAGTCCACTCTTGTAATATTTCCAGGATGTATTGAATAACTAATAAAGGCATCTCACTAATCACTTTGCGTTGTTTTTGTTTTGTTTTTGTCATAGAACTAAACATGATGAATGATATTTCTTTCCATCAGGATGGTCCACAGGCACAATGTGTACTCTATACTACAATGCAATAGGGCAGAGCAACCTTTATTTGAGGCTTAAAAATAAAAGTTATCAAAATGCTCCGCAAAAGTCTGAAGGCGTAGAAATGACGACCCCTGGAAATTTACAATTCACCATGAACCAGGAAATGCTGTGTAACTGCCCTGAACATGCTCCAATCTGTCTCAAACTTTACATTATGATCAATGTCCTGCCCTGATCACATTCACGTGTCGATTTAAAGACATAGTCATAGCGACGCCTGCTGGATGGAGCAGGTGAGCCACTGCTCACACCCATTTGCTTTGAACCCCTTCACACGTTGGGTTGTTGTAAACTTTCTCTTTAAAATAAATCCTCGTCTAACCCTCTGGAAACCAGCGTTTGGACTGCTTTTGTTTTGCTCATCATGTACTTCAGACCGCCTGGACAGAACAAGGTTTTGTGGACTAAAGGCTATATTATGACCTTTTTTTCCACATTTTGGACGACATACAACTATTGGTTGAGTCATAGCTTCTTATTTTGCATCTTTAATGTTCTGTCGACTTGTCTTAGAGTATTGAAGCCCTTTTGCTACCTGTCACCACTTCCTAATGTGTATGTCACCCAGCAAAGTGATGGTTGAGGTGGAATTTGCCAACCTTCTCTTATTTATACGGTAATGGCCTATAAATTGTAAGTTTCATTAGCTCCGCTCTCCACTTGTCTCGACTCCGATCTAACCCGTTCTGCTCTTCTGTCGACTCCACTGCTGTCAACTCGGTCCTGTTTGCAAAAATATGTTTTTGTGATATTTTGGTCAACATACTAAACTATGACATTTATGTGATATTTTAGTAGACATACTAAACTATGACATTTTTGTGATATTTTGGACGACATACTAAACTAGAAAAGCACTCAGAGAGCGCAGACCTCCGCCAAGGATGTTTACATTCCCATGGAACATCGTATTCACATACATTTATGTATGATTTAGAACATTTTGGACGACATACTAAACTATGATGTTTTTGTCCGTTTTTGGACGACATACTAAACTATGACTTTTTTGTCACATTTTGGACGACACACTACACTATGATGTTTTTGTCATTTTTTGGACGACATACTAAACTATGACGTTTTTGTCAGTTTTTGGACGACATACTAAACTATGACGTTTTTGTCAGTTTTTGGACGACATACTAAACTATGACGTTTTTGTCACATTTTGGACGACACACTACACTATGACGTTTTTGTCCGTTTTTGGACGACATACTAAACTATGACTTTTTTGTCCCATTTTGGACGACATACTAAACTATGACTTTTTTGTCCCATTTTGGACGACATACTAAACTATGACTTTTTTGTCCCATTTTGGACGACACACTACACTATGATGTTTTTTCCACATTTTGGACGACATACTAAACTATGACGTTTTTGTCAGTTTTTGGACGACACACTAAACTATGACGTTTTTGTCAGTTTTTGGACGACATACTAAACTATGACGTTTTTTTCCACATTTTGGACGACATACTAAACTATGACTTTTTTGTCACATTTTGGACGACATACTAAATAAACTATGACATTTTTGTCACATTTTGGACGACATACTAAACTATGACTTTTTGTCCCATTTTGGACGACATACTAAACTATGACTTTTTTGTCAGTTTTTGGACGACATACTAAACTATGACTTTTTTGTCAGTTTTTGGACGACATACTAAACTATGACGTTTTTGTCACTTTTTGGACGACATACTAAACTATGACTTTTTTGTCCCATTTTGGACGACATACTAAACTATGACGTTTTTGTCAGTTTTTGAACGACATACTAAACTATGACGTTTTTGTCAGTTTTTGAACGACATACTAAACTATGACGTTTTTTCCACATTTTGGACGACATACTAAACTATGACTTTTTTGTCACATTTTGGACGACATACTAAATAAACTATGACTTTTTTTGTCACATTTTGGACGACATACTAAACTATGACTTTTTTGTCCCATTTTGGACGACATACTAAACTATGACTTTTTTGTCAGTTTTTGGACGACATACTAAACTATGACGTTTTTGTCACATTTTGGACGACATACTAAACTATGACGTTTTTGTCACTTTTTGGACGACATACTAAACTATGACTTTTTTGTCCCATTTTGGACGACACACTACACTATGATGTTTTTTCCACATTTTGGACGACATACTAAACTATGACGTTTTTGTCAGTTTTTGGACGACATACTAAACTATGACGTTTTTTCCACATTTTGGACGACATACTAAACTATGACTTTTTTGTCACATTTTGGACGACATGCTAAATAAACTATGACTTTTTTGTCACATTTTGGACGACATACTAAACTATGACTTTTTTGTCCCATTTTGGACGACATACTAAACTATGACTTTTTTGTCAGTTTTTGGACGACATACTAAACTATGACGTTTTTGTCACATTTTGGACGACATACTAAACTATGACGTTTTTGTCACATTTTGGACGACATACTAAACTATGACGTTTTGTCACTTTTGGACGACATACTAAACTATGACGTTTTTTGTCACATTTTGGACAACATACTAAACTGTGATGTTTTTTGTCACATTTTGGACGACATACTAAACTATGACGTTTTTTTGTCACTTTTTGGATGACATACTAAACTATGACGTTTTAGTCACATTTTGGACGACATACTAAACTATGACGTTTTTTGTCACGTTTTGGACCACATACTAAACTATGACGTTTTAGTCACATTTTGGACGACATACTAAACTATGATGTTTTTTGTCACATTTTGGACGACATAAACTATGACGTTTTTGTCAGTTTTTGGACGACATACTAAACTATGACGTTTTTGTCAGTTTTTGGACGACATACTAAACTATGATGTTTTTTCCACATTTTGGACGACATACTAAACTATGACGTTTTTGTCACATTTTGGACGACACACTACACTATGACTTTTTTGTCAGTTTTTGGACGACATACTAAACTATGACGTTTTTGTCACATTTTGGACGACATACTAAACTATGACGTTTTTGTCAGTTTTTGGACGACATACTAAACTATGACGTTTTAGTCACATTTTGGACGACATACTAAACTATGACGTTTTTTGTCACGTTTTGGACCACATACTAAACTATGACGTTTTAGTCACATTTTGGACGACATACTAAACTATGACTTTTTTGTCACATTTTGGACGACATACTAAACTATGACGTTTTTGTCACTTTTTGGACGACATACTAAACTATGACGTTTTTGTCACATTTTGCACGACACACTACACTATGATGTTTTTGTCACATTTTGGACGACATACTAAACTATGACTTTTTTGTCACTTTTGGACGACATACTAAACTATGACTTTTTTGTCAGTTTTTGGACGACATACTAAACTATGACGTTTTTGTCACATTTTGGACGACATACTAAACTATGACTTTTTTGTCACATTTTGGACGACATACTAAACTATGACGTTTTTGTCACTTTTTGGACGACATACTAAACTATGACGTTTTTGTCACATTTTGCACGACACACTACACTATGATGTTTTTGTCACATTTTGGACGACATACTAAACTATGATGTTTTTGTCATTTTTTGGACGACATACTAAACTATGATGTTTTTCCACATTTTGGACGACACACTACACTATGATGTTTTTGTCATTTTTTGGACGACATACTAAACTATGATGTTTTTGTCAGTTTTTGGACGACATACTAAACTATGACGTTTTTTCCACATTTTGGACGACACACTACACTATGATGTTTTTGTCATTTTTTGGACGACATACTAAACTATGATGTTTTGTCACTTTTTGGACGACATACTAAACTATGACGTTTTTGTCACATTTTGCACGACACACTACACTATGATGTTTTTGTCACATTTTGGACGACATACTAAACTATGATGTTTTTGTCATTTTTTGGACGACATACTAAACTATGATGTTTTTTCCACATTTTGGACGACACACTACACTATGATGTTTTTGTCATTTTTGGACGACATACTAAACTATGATGTTTTTGTCAGTTTTTGGACGACATACTAAACTATGACGTTTTTTCCACATTTTGGACGACATACTAAACTATGACGTCTTTGTCACTTTTTGGACGGCATACTAAACTATGATGTTTTTGTCAGTTTTTGGACGACATACTAAACTTTGACGTTTTTGTCACTTTTTGGACGACATACCAAACTATGACTCAGGGAGCACAGACCTCCGCCAAGGATATTGACATTCCCATGGAACATTGTATTGTCATAGATTTATGTACGATTTAGAAACTGAAGTATTGTATTGTATCTTCATGGAAACATAAGACGTATATTTTCATGAACAATTTTATTCCATCTTAATTAATCAACAGGGAGAGAGGAAAACAGGAAACTCATGCAGTAAAGCAGTGGTTGGCAACTGGCGGCCCGCGGGCCAAAACTGGCCCGTCAGGAATAATATCTGGCCCGCCAGATGATTTTGAAAATTTGATTTTTCTTGAATTACTGCTTTTAATTGTTCTAAATTCTTTGGTTTACGATTTGAAACGGACCTTTTGATAATCCACCACAGATTATCAATCTGACTCATGTCCAGGGACTCTCAAGACCTGGATGCTGTGCTCCTGCAACCAACTTCTACTGGCCTTGGATGCGTTCAAGGGGCATTATCTTAATGAAACATAAAGTTTTGACCTTGATGGAACAGAGCACGTGCAGAAAGGAGCATGTGGGTTTCAAGAATGGCACAACACTTGGCAGAGTTCAATGTGCCATCACAGACAGTGGTTTGACCAACACCAGCAGCACCCAAGCATCCACAAACCATGATACTGCTTCCACCATGCTTGACAGTAGGTACTGTACATGCTGGAGATAATGCTTCACCTGGACTTTTGTATACCCTCACATTAGCAGGAGTAGGTTAAAACTGGTAACTGGACTCCTCTGACCACAGAATTTTCTTCCAGTTCTTGGCTGTCCAGTTCTTGTGTGCTTGGGCCCAATGACACCAGGCTAACCTCTGTCTCTCATTGGTCAGGGGCTTCTGACAGCCTTGTGGGTGGAACACTCGACACCAGTTCGATTTGACCACTGCTGCTGAAGCTCCCGTGATGTCATTCAGAAGTTTTCCTCCACATGCGGATCAGGATGCAGTCATTTCTTGTTGAAGAAACCACTGGATGCCCAGATCTCGGTTTGTCTTCCAAGCTGTTTGTACATCTTCATTTGTGCAGAGAGTATCCAACTGCTGAAGGACTGCATCTGCACTTTGTGGTTATCTGGTGGCAGCTGTACCCTTCCTGGCTGAGAATCTGTATTTTCAGGGATGTTTCCTGTGTTAAGTTCCTTGTTTTAGCCATTGGTGTCTCTGAAGAATTTTCAAATGTGCTGGCTTTATATAGACACGAAGCAGGGCAACAAAAATTGTGTCTTTTAATAAAAAGCATGACCTTCATTAATGGATCACTGGTACAAAAACGACCCAATACTCAATTTTTCTGGAACGAATCAAATTTAAATTTTTCATGGCTTTTTTTTAGGATTTGTTTAGTATTTTGGCTGGGACTGTACTAAAATAAATTGCACTTGAAGACCTAGAAGTGATTCTTAATGCAGTATTTCACAAATGCATGGGGTGTCCGAAGACATTTTTCCACCACTGTACGTAAAACTGTCAGCTGCTGTTCATAATTTCAAAAGGTTAGGATTCAAAATATGCTAACAACAACATTAAAGTGCCACCATTTAAGCTTAACTGATCCTCCAGGTCAGGGATGGCTTCAGATCAAATACTGTTAGATGAATCTTAGAGGAAGATGGTGTCTACAGAAACTGAACCTGTCATTCTGAACCTTTTCTGTTCAACATAGCACATGTTTTAAAAAGGGATTTATGTTATGCAAATCATTTGGCACAAGCTCAGTGGTAAGTAGATAAATAAACCACAAGAACCCGAGAACAATGGGGGTGATAGAAAAAGACGGAAGAGAAATGCATTGTGAAATTGTAATAAAGTACACCGATACTGAGTTTCATGAAGATTCATTTAGTTTTATTTATTAAAATATTTTTCAGATGACAGTTGAAGCAAAATGACAGAACTGCAGCTCATTAAATGCTACTTGATAACCACCAATATAATTCATGTGCCCTACAGTCACATCCTTGATGGCATCCCTGTTTTATGCAGCACAAAAGTGTGAAAAATAGCAGTGTAGAATTTTGGCATGGACAAGGCAGAGAAGAAAAGTAGAGACAGATAAATAGAGTGATCCATAGATGCTTCTATCTAGTGTAGTGAGGATGAAAGGAAGTTCATCCAGACCTTCAAACACATGACTTCTTTAGCTTCCAAGTCTTTGAAAAAGATTTACAGTGAAATTCCAGCTGTCAGTTGTTCATGGAGTCTACATGGGTCATCGACCAGAACACTGCAGAGCTGTAGCAGACTAACGGAAATACTCAAATTAAAAGACTAAAGTGAAATGAAGCAGCGTCTTATGTTTTCATGGCTAACACTTTCATCTTTGCTACAGATACGAAGTTAGGCCATGCCTTAATAAAGGATTAAGACCAAATAAAGCTAAATACAGCAACATCTTCCTCATTTTTTCCAGACAACAAAGCTCATTAGAGGACTGGCTAGAGCAGGGGTCGACCGATTATCGGCTCGGCTGTTTATCACATACAATCTTCTGTGTTTTTCTGATGATCAGTATTGTTATATTTAGTAGCCAATTCCAGATGAAATGAATTAAATTCAAAACACACTACTTAGGGTCAGTTTTCTGTCTTTATCTGAAGTGATCACTCTGTGGTATTAAACGATGTCCCGCCCACGGCACTACCTGATTGGTTACACCTGAAGAGTAACAGCCTATCAGCGCTGAAGGATGAATATTGAAGTCGTCCATTAATCAAACATGTAAAACATAAATAAATAAAGACAAATAAGAGCTTTCTGTTGAAGTTCGTGTTATTCTACATTTTGACACAAAGATTTCATTTTTACAACAAACGTTTATCAGTTCTAAATATAGATTATCAATTGATAATTGATTAGTAATAATGGGTACTGATATCAGCCCTGCAAAATCCACATCGGTCGAGCCCTGACATGTCGCCAACAGGGAAACGTCATGCGTTAATGAGACCATCTGAGCGATCCAAACAAACCAACCAATAACGCACTTATCAGAATGCACCACCCCGTGTCCTTGAACGATCTTCTAGTTCTTGGTTTATAAAGTGAAACATTATTTACAACATGGACCGTGGTTCCTAGAAGAAGGACGTGTCTGTGGAGAAAGCTCCAGCCAGTCTGAACTCGTCCCTCATCAGCACACAGAAGAGCCGCTGAGGCAGCGCTTTGGAGTACGGAGCTGGTCGAGGAACGCATGTTCGCAGCAGAATCTCTCGTCCTGCTGGAGGGGGGAAGTCTGCTACTTTACTGCTCCGTCCAGCCAGCTTCCTGTCGGGGCCCAAGTCCTCGTCCATCGGCGCCAGGAGGGCAGCCTAAAGAGGGAGAGGAGGGGAAAATGTGAAAGCAGCAAGAAGGTGAAGTGTGAAGACTTGCATTCATGGGTGGGGAAAGACGTAGCTTAAAAATCTGCAGCCTGATGCACCAGTTATAGATAAAACAAAAGTAGGCGAGTAACACCAAGTAATTTTCTTTTTCAATAAACAAAGACATCATCAAAGTCAACTACATTAGTCTCTCATCAGTGCTTCTTTACATGGCTGTAGCACACCAGGCCGGACTCAGAAAACAGCTCATAAATACAGCTGTGAAACCACAAAGTTGAACTGGGGGAAAACAGGATCACCAAAAAAAAGACCAATGGTTGAAAATAACTGAGGAAATCTACATAATGGAAAAATTAATTCACAAACTGAGACTACAGGAAGCACAAATGGACAAAAAATGGACTACGTGGACAGAATACAAGACTCGAAATGCCAACGTTGGAGGAGAACAAGGGGAAAACTATGATTAAAAGGACTGAAGGATGATGTAGATGCTCAGTTACCACCCAGGCATTGTTCAATTGTTGTTATTTCTCCAGCGTCTGAGGCTAGGCTAAACCGTGTTCAAATGCAGGCCAACTGCTGATTTCAGACGTAAGCACTTCTGTTGTCTTTAGATATTAACATTTGTGAACTTTGGTTTCTTTTGTTAAAAGAATAAAGGGTTTCATTGGAAATGGTTTGCGTTTTCAAGCAAACACCTCGGTCCAGCTCCTTAAAGCAATACTCTTTAAAACCAAATGTTGTGAGTCTAACTGGTGCTGCAGGCCACACATGGAGTGATTTTTCTTTGAAGGAGAAAATGCGAGACACACGGGGTGAGAGTGTCAGGATGGTTACATGCATGATAGACTAACTATCATGTGACATCTTGTTTCTAGCCATACTAGCAGCTTGATGATCACAGGCAACCGATGCATGTGGGGAAGTACAGGATTGTTCCCAGGAGATAATGATGAAAAACATCACGATCTACTAAATGCTTGGTTTCAACTTCAACTTGAGTTATTTTTCTAGTTGAGGAAGAACCACTGTTTCTAACTACAGCAATGATGTTGCATTTGTCAGTGCAGCTACACCAAGAAGAAACATGCACCATGTTCCAGCTGAGGTCTAGTTTGGTTACTGGTTTTTGTCACATTTTACCGATATAATTTGGATTGGGGTACCTCACGCACACTAGCTAGTTGTAAATGAGATCTACCCAAATATTTACGCCATTGTTGAAAAGTTTGGGGTCACCCAAACCCAGCCTTTCAACATCATTAGCTAACACAATGTAGCATTAGAACACAGGAGTGATGGTTGCTGGAAATGTTCCTCTGTACCTCTATGGAGATATTCCATTAAAAATCAGCCGTTTCCACCTAGAATAGTCATTTACCACATTAACAATGTCTACACTGGATTTATGATTCATTTAATGCTATCTTCATGGGGGAAAAATGCTTTCTTTCAAAAATTAGGACATTTCTAAGTGACCTCAAACTTTTTAACAGCAGTTTATAACTAGTGACTTCTAGATGTGATGTCTCCATCAAAAATAAGTAGCAGAATAATTTGCCTCCTATATGACCTGTACTGGAACATTTGAACTGTTTGAGCTCTTGAATGAATGAATGAATGAATGAATGAATGAATGAATGAACCTACTAAATGGATGTCAACATCATGCATTACATGCAGTACCACAAAGTATTATAGTGACAGACAGTAGCAGCAGCCTTCACATCTATGGACAACCTCAAATCTCTAGACAACCTAAATTTCATGTCTTGGGAGACAATCAGTGCAATCAGAGAAAACTAACACGACCAAAAATATCAAACTCTACAGACAGAGTAAAGTCGATGGCTTTGAACAGAGCATGCTCTTGCTGTGAGTCATGGCAATTCAGTACCAGTTCAAGGTGGAATTATCCATCTAGAACTGGATCACCATCTAGAGTCTTTGGATCGCATGAGACTGGGTGTTTTTTTTTACCTTTCATTTATGCAGATTGGAAAGGACAACTATCTAACTTTACATTTGGGACTAAAAATTAAGTTTTAATGTGTAAATGATATGTTATAAAATGGAGGATAAATCATTTATTAACCTGCTGCTTATCTTTGTATGCGATACGAGTCAAAAATGTAGCTTTTGAGATGGCGATCAGAAACCCCTATGAGGTGTTTATGACCAGAGCTATGAAGGTAAAACCCAGCGTGCAATAAATAAATAAAAACTAAAAGCTTCTATGTGTTTCGTGAATAAATAAATGTGGCAGGTATGTACCGGTAAGGAGTACAGAGACACAAAGTACATGAACTGGAACTACAGGAAATTAATACAGCTTTCTCTATGTGCAACACGAGGCAACACGACTAAAGCTACCACACGTAGAACAGCTTGTTATGCAAACCTCCATGTCACCAAATACACCCTGATTCAAAGCAGGTCACATCAGAGAAATGTGAGAGAAGATGAAGACTGTTAAAGTTTGTTAGAAAGAGAAATCTGCAATTTGAAGTGGAACATCAAAGCTGTTTTTATGAGAATTTGTGTTTTATATAGTCAAGATCTATACACATTTGCATGCGCTGTACATATGTTTGTATATTCAGCAAACAGGAGCATCCAGTAATAGAAAATGACTTCATGCAATGCTTTCATACTGTCAATGCACAATATGACTATAGTATCATCTAAGTTGTTTCAGCAAATGATTCAGCATTGCATCTCTACTTCCAGTCGACACAGAGCAATGTTTAGCATGAATTTGGTGTATTTGTGTCCATCTGTTGAATGTCTCTTTTCAGCTCTGGTTTGGTCTGCATGCACTACCGCTCAAAAGTTTGGGGTTTCCATGAAATCTCACACTTTTATTCATGTGCTAACATAACTGCACAAGGGTTTTCTAATCATCAATTAGCCTTTCAACAGCATTAGCTAACACAATGTAGCATTAGAACACAGGAGTGATGGTTGCTGGAAATGTTCCTCTGTACCCCATTCCATTAAAAATCATCCGTTTATAGCTAGAACAGTCATTTAGCACATTAATGATGTCTGGACTATATTTCTAATTTATTTAATGTTATCTTCATTGAAAAAAAGCTTTTCTTCCAAAAATAAGGGCATTTCTAAGTGACTCCAAACTTTTGAACGGTAGTGTCGGAGTCCATTTATTCTTCATATTTTCCAGCTAGCTCTTCATGGTGGGTTTCAGCATACAGCTTTTTCACTGAATAGATGCCTGCTGCTCAAAGTGGAGTTCATGAGCTACAAGTAAAAGTAAGATCATACAGTAAAAGATGCTAAAATGCTCCATAGAGATGTGTGGAACTGAGGAGTTGCAGATTATTCTTAGTGGGTTCATCAATTTACAGATAGAACAGAAAAACTGCTGACTTGAGAATTCGCAACAGACAGACACACAATACTTGTGTGTGTGTGTGTGTGTGTGTATTTGACATTGCAGTGTCACTACAGGACTGGGAGGTGGCTGGGAGGAACAGTCTTATTGCTCATGGTTACCTCATCACTGGTGAAGTCAGCCAACTTGATTCAAGCAGCAGGGAGAAAAACAACACAAAATGTACAACTTAAAAGAAAAAGCACATAAAGAGGCATCAAGAGCGTTTGATATCCTGTTATGCTCAGGAAGAGCATAGGATACCGATAATAGCGATACTGAATAAAATCAGTAGTTTATATAAAGACTCAGTATCATGCTGATATTATTTGGTGCATTGGATACAGCAGCTTCATGGAATTCAGTTTGTACTTCAAGTTGCCTACAAGACACCATATGCATGCAGCAACATGTTGCTCCAGAAGGAGTAGCATTCTAGATGAGGTCTGTCCTATAATTCCAATGTAAATGTCTGCCTCTGTGACTGTTAAGGCTGCTGGGACACTAAACCGGAGGTAACAGGCGCTGGTAAACAATGGGCCTTCTTACCCTCTGAGAGTTGATAAACAGTCTGTGGATGATGCTGCCGGCTGGGCCTTGGCCAGCTCCAATCACTGCCACCTCTGGCTCTTCCAGCAGGGAGCTCACAAACCTGGAGGAAAACGTTCAGTAAGTGCCATACTTTCAATCATGTTTAGGGAAATATGTCCACACATACAAATTAAGACAGTGGAGGTGAAATTAAAAAAAACATTACCGAGCTTACAAAGCAAAGCTAATGAGACAGTACGGGTCAAAAGTTTGGGTACACCTACTCATAAAAGGTATTTTCAATACCAATACCATTTTTAAATAGAAAGAATGAAGGAAACCCCCCAAAAACAATAAGTATGTCCAAACTTTTGACTGTAGAAGTTCACAGACAACAGCCTTTTTGCTCAAACTCTGTAACCTTTCGCTAAAGATGGTTTGTTTTGGTGACTGAAATGTCGTTTACATAAAACTGAGTAACTTACTTCTCCAGCTCATCTGTGTCCTCTCCCTTTTCGTCCTCACTTACAGAAAACTTGGCCTTGAGTGAACGAGCTCGGGTGATGGCTACCTCCATAACCATCAGCTGGTTAATGAAATCCTGCACACAGAGAAAGATCCAATGTAAGTTTGCTGTTAGGACTCTATATGGAATGTGCTTTGACTCTAACAACTAGAAAAGCACTCAAAGAGCGCAATACTCCGCCAAGGCTGTTCATTCCCCTCATATAACATTGACAGATATGCAGCTAATTTTTTCAGAAATGCAGCATTTGTTTATTAGTTATTAAAGGTCAGAAATGACGGCAAAATAGAATGTGGCCACACAAACCAAATGACCTCACACTGAGTACAGGCGTGTGTTATGCATGCGTACGTTACGTACAGACACTGAATTGTGTGATCTAAATATGTATATTGATTGAATTTAATCAATTGTTACTTGGCATCACTGCCAAAATCTAATCACTTCTGTCATTTCTGACCATCCCTGAAAATTTCATCCAAATCTGTTAGTCTGTTTTTGGCCAATGTTGTGAACAGACAGACAGAAAAAACAACGGCCACTGTCACAGAACTCAGTCGTGTTCCTTGACGGAGTAACTAGAGTAGAGTTAGTTCAGACCAGGGTTCTTAGGAGATCAATTATATTTGTCAATCTATATATTTCCACATTTGTATCATCAATTCATTTAAATGCTACCAAAACTGACTTATAGAGATTGTAATGAATTGAAATGTTGTAAAAGGTTTTGAGAAACAGCTGAGTCCAAACATCTGAGACCGCATCAAAGATTTTTCTGTAAAATTTGAGCACAGTTGTCACTGACCTCTAACTTCTTGTAGTCCCGGTTGGGGGGGTGCAGCAGCTTGCTGGCTTGAGATATAGTCTGCTGAATGCTTTTTTTGACTGATGGAATGTCTTCTACCGACTCTGTTAGAGAGGGACAGACAGAGCAGAAGAGAAGACAATGCCAAAGGTTGCAAGATAAACAGAAAGAAGGTGATCAGTTCAAGCAAGAAAGAGGGACATGGAAAAATGGGTTATGTGTTGAGAATTACTCATAATATAGGTTATGTTCATTTGATTTTAAGACGGAGGTTTTCTTAGTTTTTGCATATCAGCTCTCTTTAGAGTTGCTCCCAGCCGGCAGAAAAATAAGATGTGAATAGTAAGGTCTGCTGGTTGCAGGCGAGCATGTCAGCAAAAATGCAGAGACCAAATATCAGCAAAATAATTAGAATTCATCCTGAGGGGAAAGTGAATGCACATCCAATAGATATTTCATACAAAAGCACAGATGTTGACCAAAATGGTGCTCACTGAAGTCACAGTCAGAGAATCACAGTCAGATTCAGCTTCTAGGAAGCATTAATGAGTTACCACAAATGTGTACATTTTTTACGTGTTGCTCTTGATGATATTGGTTATTAGAACTGACAGCTCATATGCTTTACTGTTTGAGGTCAGAAGTTTTTCACCAAACAATGACGACTCACCTTCCTCCTTTAACTTCAGAATGGCAGCGTGGATCATACAGGGCAGGAGGTGACAGGCCACATCTGCAGGTTTCTGCATCGCCAAGTAGTGTAGAACCTGGAAAGACAATCAAAATACTGCTTTAAAGAGAAGTCATTACCAAGTTGGAGCTTTGGTAATAACAAAATCATTATTTTATGAGCAGCATTTTTTAAATAAACAACAGTACCAGTAAATGACAGCACATCATCTGTGTTGACATCTCAATTGAGTGAACACAGAGAAAGTTAGAAGCTCTCTCTGCCCCACCTCCTAGTGGTTTTCCAACCCTTGTGGTTCAGTCAGAGATTTTCTGTCAGCTGTATGTGTCTAACTATACTTAAAATGACCTTTTCAGCCTCCTTAGTGTCATCAAAAAGTCTTCTCTGGCGGCGTGCAGGTGTAACCCTGGCGGTCTCCCAAGCCTCCACCCACATGTTGCCTGGGATCTTCATCCTGGGACTCAGCTCGCCTTTCACCACTGTGTTCCCCTTCTCATCCACCACCTCCTCCTCCACGTAATCCCTGGGAGAGTACCAGCGCACAAAGTCCTCCAGGACACAGCCTGGGTTGGCTGCCTGTTGAGAGAGATGAAAAAATGGATTTAAGACAGGAAACATGCTTACAAACAAAAACAGAAAGGTGAGGCTGAGATTAAACCTTTTTCTGGTGATAATAAAGTGAGTCATTGATTGCACTGAACTAAACAGGTGTTTAGCAAACAGTGTGAAGTTGGATGACAGATGTCTAATAAATGAGTCCACCATAGATCAAAAAGTCAAAACTTCTTTGTGTGTCTGAAAGGGTATTTATCATGACTGTATTCCATTAGCTGACCTTTTTGGCAAGCAGCTAGATGTAGTCCTTAAATCAGTTATAGATTGCACAGAATTACTACAAGGGACATGTTTATAATGTCTATTTATCCCAGAAGCAGCAGGAGAGGTTTTTTTTTAACCCTTTAAGCTTCAGTCATTTCCAGCCGTTTTCAGTACAAAAAAATCGCTAATATTCTATTTTTAAATAAAAAAAATTACGAAAAATACAGGGAATATTGGACGGGCATCGGGAGGTGCATTTCCTTGAAAACGACCGATTCGGGGATTTTATACCGACTTCAGGACATGTTTTGGACAAAATAGTTTACTGGCTTGTGTCATCTGGATGTAAAAGGTTGGATTATGGCCATTTTTTGTGGAATCTTTTTTTGTGTGTAATAATAAGCCCGAAAATGTGAGTCGCGCTGTGTGCGTTGAAGCCGTGTATAGAGAATGGATGGATGAATATTTGTTTTTGTCGGACAAATGTGTTTTTCTCACCCGCTGTAGTAATCGCATCTGAAAGTGGTTTATACCGGCGGATTCATGAGAATCTAAGCTTTCCATCGGCGTATAGTGTTTGTATAATCGTGTTTGCAGCCGTCGGACATTCTTGAAATTCCTATGCAAATTAATAGGTGTACCGCCGGCGGTACACTGAAGCTTAAAGGGTTAAACACTGATTAAAGTCTATATCAGTGTTACCACCAATGGACAACTTGTTTTAAAGAGTTCTACTGTAAAAATGATTTCACTGTGCAGGACACACAGGTGGACAGTAGATGTATGTGTTGGCTGCCTCACCTTAAAGGACTCCATGTCAGAGAGCAGACATGCGCTCTGCATCCGAGCCCGGAGGTGGGTGCCTTCAGCTGACGTGCCCAGCTTGGCCAGCACCTCTGACTGCTCCTCCAACAGATCCTCTGTCATGGGGGCAGGCTCCTGGAGATAAAACACACACGTGACTCAGTCAGTCTTTGCTGAGCTGCAGCAGAGGCAATGCTGTCCAAAAAACACCGTAACCTCAGGAGATAGCACTTCATTTGTTGAACATAAACAGCTGAAAACTCATATTAGACACCACTTTATTGATTTCACGAAACATCCTTTGCACTGTCTGAGCAGTCACTGAAACCACGACCACTTCTGCAGATAGCCCCAGTGCTGGGTCAGAAACGCTTACCGGTTTGGTTTTCAACATGTGGGTGTGTAAATAGTGAACTGTGTGTGGTGCCACTTTGGAAGATGGTTCCTGCTCCTTCTACTGTTGTAGTCCGTCTCTTCAGTTACCTCCATCGTCTACAGTTGTGTTTCAGCTCATATTTAGTTAGCTGTTCCCTCTGCCATCTCTACAAAATCTGGTTTCATATTTGTGCCTTACAAGGTGGATCTATGTTTTGTTAGTCTGTTTGTGAGTAATGTTGGTAACAGACAGACAGACAGACCAACCAACACTGATTGTCACATAACTCCACTTTGTTCCTTGGTGGAGTAACAACGTGTTTACTTCAGATCTGTGTGTTTGCGTGAGCTGACCTGTGTGACAGGAACATAGAGAGGCTCTGTAGAGTTGAGCAGTGTCATGTTGTTGTAGGGGTGCAGTCTGCCCTCTGCTTTGCTTTTACTGACATCCTTTCCTCCCTCAGTTTGTGGAGCCTCAATCTCTCCTTGGTCACTGAGGCACTCAAAGAACTCGTCCTCACTGTCGCTCCATGAGTCCCAGGATTTTCCTTGAGATGTGTTCGCGGATGCTGCAGACTCTGGAGCTTGGCGGCTGTTCTGGGAGCCTCCAGACACTCTGCGTTCTCTGTCTTTGCTGCCCTCCAGCGTCTTGCGAACTTCGTCTCTGGCCCTCTTCCTCTCTATGCAGCAGTTCAGCATCTATACAGCACAAAAAACAACCTCTGAAGACATGGAAATCTCAACACTGGTGTCTGAACCTTAGTCACAGCGGTCACAACCAGTATGAAAAGTACGAGTTGGAATGGTGTAATTGCTATTTATGTATTCATTGATTCATTTGTCCTGGATCAGAAGCTGAACAATTTGGATGGAAGATAGATTAATAATTCTATTTTCTTGAAGTAGATGCAGGAGAAATGAATTGCAGGGATCTTATTATTTCTTACTGGAATCATCAGTTAACCTACATCTCATGTCTTTGGATTGCACTCCTCAGTGTGAAGGAAAAATCATTATTTCCCCTTTCTGAGGCATTTCGTTGCAGCTGTTGGCTGACGTTATTTCAAATTATGTTCTGACAGGCAGATGCTGTAAGAAGAAAATATGCCAGGACTTTCTGCTCTGCTCAAAGTTAGATATTGTTCATTCTGACGTGACTAGGCAGACGAGTTGTCTCCATATTGGTCTGTAATCTGAATCTGACTAGAACATACACCCAAAGATCAGAGAGAATCCTCAGAGCGGATTGGCATAGCTTGCATGAACTGCTGCTCTGTCAGTGTTACTTTTCCTGATATCAGTAAACTTCCCTCGCAACCTAAGTCATCTGAGTCTTTAGCCTCTCTGTGTCTGCTTCCTCATCCTCGCTTGACCTCACTGAACTTCCAAAACATTCAGGACAAGATTCAGCAGCCCACCTGCATCTGAACAATACAGGCTACTGCTTTAATGACAGTAATGGTCACATTCTGGACGGAGGAGAGCTTGAGAAGGTTTGAGAGAGGAGTAAAGCCATCTGTAAACAGAGGAAGGGCTATAAGACACCACTTATCAAGCATCTGTAATACAGTAATAAGGTCTACCCCAGAAAGTTTCACCATCATTAACATCTTGAGTCATTCCTGACACTGCAGATTGACATCCCTTGTTGTGTAAACTGGCAGCTCCACAACCACAACCTGTTTTCACAACCTGTCACACCAACCTCCATCTGCTTTTTACTAAAGCTCCTAGAATTACTATGACCTGCATGACTGAGAATCTGCACAAACAAGAGTGAGATGATCTATATTTACATGCACAATTTGACCTTAAGCAGACGTGTCAGAGGTTTTACTGCAGATTAGTCAATGTATTTGGACAGACTGCTTCTTTTTTTCTGCCTTGAGTGTGACCGTTTCTCTCCTAGTGCTACGTTTCCCTGTTAAAAAGAACCGTAACCTCTGATGCATCTACCTCATGTATTTTAAAATCATTTGATTCTACCTGAAGCTTCTGATGCAAAAGACAACAGCGAAGATCAGGAGGTCCACCAGCCAATCTGCAGATTAGAAAGCACATAGTTAAGATGGAAATGAGTGAATATGACTGGATTAATAGAGCAAAGATATACATCAACTACTCCTTGAAGGACTTGAGCAGTGTTTGAAGTACAAAAGCATCACAAACTAATTACAGTGTACGTAGCTTGCATCGCCGATATGCTTCATGTTAATGATGATTCTTCAACCCACATTGGAGTTAGTTGTGGAGTTCCACATGGTTCTGTGTTAGGACCAATGTTATTAACTTTGTATATGCTCCCCTTTGATAATATTATTACGAAACGCTGCAGAATTATCCATCGTTTTGCAGATGACACCCTGGTATATTTACTTTTAAAGCCAAATTAATTGTTCAGTTAGTCAGACTCTGGACATAGGGACAGAAAGGCCTGGATAACTTGTGATTTTCTTCTCTGAAATTAATGAGGAGAAAAAAGTATTGTATTTGGCCCTTATACCTCAAGAACACACCATCTAACCAGATAGTTCCTCTAGATGACATCACCTTAGCCTCCAGCTCTACTGTAATGAACCTTGTAGCTACTTTTGATCAGGATGACTTTCAACATACATATAAAACAAGTTCATAGGACAGACTTCTTTCATCTACTTAATATTGTAAAAATCAGGAACATCTTGTCTCAGAGAGTTGCTGAAGAATGAGTCCTAGTCTCCTTTTGTAGCCTCTGGGCTGGACTACTAATAATTCCTTATTATTAGGATGTCCCAAAAACCCTCTTAAAAACCTCCAGCTGATACAAAATGCTGCTGCCAGAGTTCTAACGTGTTTAAAACTTAGCTGTTCAGAACGGCCTGGGCCATCCCTGTTGCGAGGTTTTCTAGGCTGGATGTCACAGCCTCGGTATTTCTCTTCATACTGAGACACAAAACCAGATTCGTTGGGGTGTCTGGTTAAAATCTGTAAGATCTTCACCTTTCTACATGACGTGCTTTGAGATGACATGTTGTGAACTGGCGCTATATAAATTAAACTGAACTGCACTGAATAGAATGTTCAACCATGTGTCTGATGTTAAGCGTACACCCTTTAAATTCAGAGCAGTACAAGTGTGTTACATGTACCCGTAGATGAGGTAGTTGTTTTCCCAGCGATAGCGCAACTCCAGGACAAACTCCTGCCAGAGGTGGGCAACAGCCCTCAGCCCACCATAGTTGTAGTTGACCAGACACACACATAAAGCCAGTCGATAGGTCAGACTGTCACTGGGTGCCGACTTCAGCTGGAGGAAAAGATTCTAGAATGAGGGGACAGAAAGTGGAGAAAATGACAGACATCAAATATCAACCCATGGAAAAGTTCATGTACTGTTATATTTATAATTTTCAACTTTGATTTTAAAAACAAAACAGATTACAGAAGACTTAGAGTCAAACTGTCACACTGTGTAAGTGATAATATGACAAACATACATAGTCTGAGTTTTTATCTTGCTCTGTCTCGCTGGAGTTCGGTTGTGCAGTTTTGCTCTTCATATTCTCTGATGACTTCTCCACAGCAGCATCCGGGAAGAGATACTGGAAAAAACCAACACAAACATAAATTCATACATGATATATTTTACAAAAGAAATCATCCGTCAGAGTTTAATTCTCCTGCCTAACCCAAATAGTAAATATTGGATTAGTGCAGCCTAGTCTGACTCACTGGATGTAGATTGCATGTATAAACCTGTCACTGGTTATGCAGACTAACAATTAAAAAAAATGCACCAGGTTCAAACCAGAAAATCAACTGATGCAGCATTTGTACATGGAGCCAGGTTTCTGTGAGTATTAGGACACAGCAGTCTCTCAGTTCCTGCTTACTGAGTGGTGTAGTGGAATATTTTTTGGGTTTAACATACTAAAAGTAAAAGATGATATAATTAAGGTAAATGCTATCAATCTGAAGAATAGAGTTAAAACATGGATGAAATACAATCAAATCTAGTAATCGGTGATGTTTTGATAGTATTAAGGGTGTGTCTGTGGAGGACACACACAGCAGGACGATCAGAAAGTAAAACATGCATTTTTGGTGTAAAGACAAATCACATGCTTTGTAGAAAGATTAAATATGGAGTGTTCAAAACATAATAGTGTATCCTTAAGGCAATAACTGCTAAAAATGTATCAGAAACTTAATACATAATGGGCTACGCATAAAATCTGCTTCAAAATAATAGGGCACAGTCTGAACATGTGTGGGCACATTCTCTGTAAAACATGACCTAATGATAACTGAATGTCCTCTGCAGGGTGTGATCTGGGGGTTAAAAATGATAACCTGATGTCAAGATCTGACCAATGGATTTACAAAAGTATAATGGTGTCAAAACTGTCACTCCAATGATACACTCTAAAGGTGTGGAGAAAAAGACCAGCTCTCACAGTATAAAAGACGACTTAGTTTCCAGTTCAGTGGTTGCAAACGTAGACAATCCAAACTAGTCCAAGACTGCTGGAACAGTCAGTCTGCTGCAACTGCTTGCTACAATTAGGACTGGAAACCCCAGTACACCAAAGCACTGTCCTCAGAATTTCTTCATCCGCTGCTTTAAATTGACACCTAAGGCATACTGTTGGTTTTGAGTCCACCTGACATGCAAAGTGATGGAATTCATTTATCACTGCCAAAAAATATTACAGCCAAAAAAACAACAACAAAAAACAATGCTTAGCAGCCCCATATAAATCCGTCTGCATGAATCACCCTTACCAGGAGGACAGAATTGAGAACGTCGGTGTTAAGTGGTGACTCGTCGATGCGTCGGTGGCGGCGGATGTGCTTTCGAGCCGTGTGCACCATGTTGGAGACGGATAGTTTGGTAATCGGTACAGTTGCTGTCGGCTCGGTCAGCTTGGACAAAGCAGAGCTGATGTCACTGTTTTCTGCAGGGGAAAAAACAGCAATTATTAACAAACATTAAGCAGCTACCAAATAGCATTTTGCATTGTAAGAATTATGCACATAGAAGGACGAGCACAGGAATCTTTTACTCAATGGTTACTCAACCCAAGACTAAAATGTAGTAATAAATCATTTAAAAGCCTTACTCTGAGTCTCTCACACCCAAATAGGAAAACACAAAACCAGTTAAGTTAGTTGTTGTACGTCGACCACCTGCCCTTTACTCTGAGTTTTTATCTGAATTCTCAGAGTTCTTTACTAACTTAGCGCTCAGAACAGATAAAGCCATTAAAGAGGGCGACGTCAATATTAATGAGGACGATGAGAATAACGGCCTCAACTCTGCTTTTATCTCATCGTTTGACTCTATTGTTTTTGTTTTAAACGCCAATCAACCAACTCACTGTTTTAACCACAGCAACGACATTGTTTGGACATATAGCACAGAAGCTGAACATCTTACTGGACTTCTAAAGCCCTCTTTCATCTGATTGTTTTTAATAACGTTTGAATTTACAATAAAGGACTATGAAGCATTTACCAAGAAGTTCCATTACAGCAGATGTTTATCTGAAAATGCAGTAATTATTTCTGGTAACGTTTCCATTATTATTTACTTCAATGCCAGATGCCAACACAATGAAGAGCAGCTCCTCTATCATTAGTCCCCCATTAGCCTTCACTCTTACTAACGGGTGAAGCCTCTATACAAACATTTCACAAAAGCTAGTGAACAGGTAGTAGGTTTCATGCTTAGAATAGTGTGTTTAGTGACATTACAGAAAGAAACAAGACCGCTGTTAAATAGTAAGACCAGGAACCGGACCTTTGCCCTCCTCTTCAGTCAGTCCCCTTCCCAGAACCTCCTCTGTAAACTCCTTCTTACAGCAAAGCTTGAAGAACTCCGTCAGAAAGTCACCTACAAGGAAAGATGAGGAAAGGTCAAAACAATCCAACATTTTTGAGGTTTAACTGCACCATGTAGCTGAACAGAAAACTGAATACCGAATGAAGATTTTGTCTTGCTGTGGCATTTAGTTTGGATAAATATGGGTTAAAAACTTGGACGAACTGTTAATTTTCGATATGAATGGCCACTCTCTGGGTGGTTCATTCATTCTGTATCCTGTCAGTTATGTATTTCTTTGCTGATTTCCCTTTAAGCCACACCTGCCTAATGTTTCTGCTACAGAGTTACTGTTGTTTCTGATTACACTGATGACAGCTCAGAGCAGAAACCTGTTCACTTCTGCCCAATAAACAAGATGACTAATTATCAGCCATTTCTAGCATTTTGTTGGTTTTTACTGGAATGAAATGTCAACTGGTCACTAAGGGCTTCAACTTACCCAGTAAACACTGAGGGTTCTCAGCTGTCTTGACTCGAACTGACCAGTGAGGAGCTTGAAGAGGATCGAGGTCACTGTCGGATGATAAACAGAATCCGTACAGTACATGGTAAAATCATGACCGCTAACTGAATCGTACTATAGGTGGGTCAGCGATGATGGCAACACTGAACAACCATGAGCTCGTCTAAGTAACTGAGTAAAGATCTCAAAGAATGGAAGAGTCATGTGAGGTCTGCAAAGCTACATTTGGAAAAGTCAGAATCAGCTTAGAAACAGTTACTGTAGACACTTCAGTTAATCGGAGCTCTATGGCTCCAGTCACCAGAAGCATTTCTATAGAAAAAAATATTGCCTATTGTTAAGCATGGGGCTGGAAATAATCAGCTGTTTAGGTGTAAGAATAGATTCCAGTAAATATCAGAAAACCTTAGGTGCAAATGACATGAGGTTAATCAGGAAAGTATAAAACAGGTCGGCTTTAACACCATGTCCCAAAAGTTTCCCGCTGGACAACAAGTTAGATTGTTTGTCACCAAAATGGGTTCCACCGGGTCCATCAGGTACTGTTTAATTGTTAGTCTGGTCAAACTGTCAGGCACAGGGTGTAAATTTATTGCGAGACCAAAATGCAGTACATTCACAACCAGACTTTGGAAGCGTTGTTACCATGGCCAAGAGTAAGAGTGCAGAAGCTCCTCTTTCAGAGTCTGAGATTCGTGCACAGGCCATTGCTCTTCGAAATGTACTTCAACAGTGTACAACAGGAAGAGGATTGAAAGCAGCTCTTAAAATCCACCAAGAACAAATTCAAGAAATGCAAGTGTTGTAAATGGTTTACATTTTGTCACACTATGCTAAATCAGACTGATGATAAATAGATAACCATTAGGGCAGGATCTGAATATCCAAACACCCCCGTCGTCAAAAATGTCGCGCAATCAGTATTTGAATCATCCCTTCATCCTCACCCCCTCACCCTCATCCCCAGTCCAGGACTCACTTCTACTGCAGGGGAGAACTCAGGACTCTTACCTGTAGACATCATTATCCACAACTATGCCCTCTGTCAGGTGAGGCCAGGTGGTCGCAAGATGAAGTTCACTACAACAGCCAAAAACAGACACAAAACAAGTCGTTTTGCTTTGCTCAGACATGATTATAATGTCCTGTCATGAACAGTAACACATAATGAAACAAACAGATACTAAAATAACACAACAAAACAACAGCAACTTCTCATTCTCCACCCACACGCCAAACTCTAGAGTCTCACAAACATCAGGATGTAAATAACACGTATCGCACTGTAACCACTGTGGAGAAGTGAAATGTAATTATAACATCAGTTTTATTTCTATTTCACAAGAAGTGCTTACAATGTATTGCCATCAAAGTTGTAATGGTTTACCTGATTGGTTCCTCACAGGCTCCAAATGGAAGCTTCCCAAACTCCACCCCTCCTACTTCACCTCCAAGAAGTGTGTCAAAGTCTACCAGAAACCCCGAAAACCCACACCAGATGAAAATAAACAGCTGAACAGTAGTACATCTCTTGGGTATTTACATAAAACAGTTAATGGTCACTGAGGCCACCAGGAGCCACCGTATTCTGCATTTTGATGAAATACTGAGAATACTTAGTTGTGATTTTTTTGCCACAATACTGTATAACTGTGCCTGTGTTGTATATGATCTGATGTGGTAATGTTCTATAGGTTCCTACCTGGAGGCTGCTGCGGCCAAGAATACTGCTGCCAGTCTTGGAGAATATAGGTAAAGCGAATGGCAATGTTGACTGGAGGTAGAGGAAACAAGGTACAACCCTGATGAGGGGAAAAACACAGAAAATAAGCAGTTGTCTGGTTAACATGCTTTGCGCATTATTATTACAATATTTATGCGTAAACTGATACTTTTATTCATGTGCTAACATAACTGCACAAGGGTTTTCTAATCATCAATTATCCTTTCAACACCATTAGCTAACACAATGTAGCATTAGAACACAGGAGTGATGGTTGCTGGAAATGTTCCTCTGTACCCCTATGGAGATATTCCATTAAAAATGAGACGTTTCCAGCTAGAATAGTCATTTACCACATTAACAATGTCTACACTGGATTTATGATTCATTTAATGTTATCTTCATTGAAAAACAGTTTTTCTTTCAAACATAAGGACATTTCTAAGTGACCCAAAACTTTAAAAAGGTCATGTATGTGAACCTGGAAAAAAGAAATCTCAGTCTGTTTTATGTCATATAAGGTTTTTATATGACACTGTTTGCACTATCAAGTACTAGTAAGAAACAGCACTTTGTTGCATCCTGTGTGTTTTTGTAAATACCATGTGAGAAATGACAAAGGAGTCTATCTATCTATCTATCTATAGCTGGGTAAGATGTTCGATTTGTGAAGTTTTTTTCCTGATAGATCCTGCTCCATAGTACTTACTATCTTAGACTTGAAGATGTCAAGCAGACCAGATAAGTGGTTGTACTGGCTCGGCACTTTGCGGAGTTGGACAATTTCAAAGTCAGTTCGCACACCTGGTCCCTGGCACTCTCCAGCATACATCCGCCTCCACTTCTGCTGGATCTGCACAAACATGGGAACCTGACTGAAGGCAAAGATAAAAGACAAGAAAGAGCAGTCATTAGTATGAAGACTTCAGTGTGATCACTTGATGTCTCCTTTACCGCTCATACTCGGCTGTAAATACTCTCCAACAGGCTCTATGATACCATCTAAAATCACAGAGCTACTACAGGTTTACTCCGAAAATTCACCAGATCTGTGTTTTTTTACTGCTTGAAACTTGCTTTGTTTCTGGAATGGATGCACTTTGGAACTTCTTATAGGGTTTTAAAAGGAAGGACAGTCTGAAATTGAAAATAAAAAGTTCAGATCAGCTTTGGGGGAAACTCACAGAAGCTGAAGCATTAATGTGACTTCAACTAAATGTAAATCCAATCAGCTGAAAGAGCATCATTTCTATGGTCTCTGCTTTCATGAATACGGTTTTAGTTTCTCCGGAGCAATGACGGTGACTCACCAGCCACAGTTGGCGAGAGAAATGGAGACGGAGCTGAGAAGCAGATTGCATTTGGACTCACTGATGATGGCCTCACAGTTAGTTCCAGGGCTGATGACCACAAAGTCACGTAGGCCGTACCTGTCAACACAAACATAGTTACTGCACAACAAACACAGGAGCAGCATGCTGTCCTCTGATTTACCACCTTTCATTAAGATTTAATAAGAAAATATACTCGGTTACAGCGTTCATCACTGATATGAAATTATAGGCTAGATTTTAAAGCTGGAAACGGCTGATTTTTAATGGAATATCTCCATAGGGGTACAGAGGAACATTTCCAGCAACCATCACTCCTGTGTTCTGATGCTACATTGTGTTAGCTAATGGTGTTGAAAGGCTCATTGATGATTAGAAAACCCTTGTGCGATTATGTTAGCACATGGATAAAAGTGTGAGTTTCATGAAAACATGAAATTGCCTGTGTGACCCCAAACTTTTGACTGGTAGTGTATGTAAAAACATAATTTCTTTGGTTAGTCAGACAATATGCGTAATCAACACATATTTGCTTAACTGTCAGTTACAGTTGAGTTTTATGGAGTCATTGATTCCAACTGGAGTATGAGCCGCCTCCCGCCCCTCCCCTGTTTTAGGTACTCTGAATGAAATGGTCGTACTGTCAAAAATTCCCATGGTTTAAATGTACTTACAGGAAATAATATAACCTTTTATTGACTGAAAAACCAAATTATTCACTTTAACTGTGCTCATGTCAGCTGTTGAAATTTAAAGTGGTGGGGTCTCTTCCACATATTCACGGCAGTTTTCCAAACTGCTTCATCATTTGTCTGAAATATCTCAGTTTCCCCCTCTCTTGCGGTCTTCTCGTCACATCTAAATCCATCCCACTGACCACAAAAGGAAGTCATGCTAGCAGAGACGTCGTTTCCTCTGAAGCATCATTGTGATGATGACAGCTGGATCAGATGTCAGTCTGCAGGGTTGCATGTCTATCCTCCAACATGACAAAGTCAGTGTAAAATATCTAAGCTTGTTTCTCCTGCAATAAACAGCATGACAGAATAATGAATTACTGAACTCACCATCTGACCAGGCAGTGGGCTCGAGGGGGGAAATCATTGTTCATACACAGCAGGTCCTGCATCGCCAAGGGCAAGACATCTGGAATACAACAACAAATGTGATCTTGGGTCTTACTGACAAGTTATCACGTAACACTGACCATGACATGAACACGAGGAAAATGAAGGAATAACAACAGGAAGTACGAATTCATAATTACTGAATTGCTGCTGATGCAAAAAATGTAATTATTAAATAAGGCCTACTGACAGATTTGTATACTAAGTGGATCTGATTGTTCAACTGGATCAATGCATTACAATGATGTATTCAGTTAGGTAAACTGTGACTTCACCAAAACCTATTATTGTATTATTGTCCATTATTGTCTACAAAACACCTGCAAAAAAATGGTGTTAACCTACAGGACCAGTCAAAAGATTGGACACACCTACTCAGCAATGGTTTTGTTGAATGACACAGAAGACATCATATCTATGACAAAATGTGGAACTCTCATGGACAAAAAATCACCACCTTATCACGGTGGAGAGGTTTTTGTGTCCCTCTTAGGAGCTATGTCATTGAGGGCCATAGCCACTGTAGGGTTTCCTGAGACACCTGGTCTGAAAGGAGGGGTCAGACTTTAAAAACTGGCCACATAACATGTGCATTGCTCTTCACAGAACTCGCATAGCTTGAATATGACAACCAGACCTGTACCGTCGGTGAATGAAAGGTCGAGACTTGTCTGTCTTTGGTGGCGGACCAAAGAATACAGAGGGAGCTGCACAAATGACGTTAAGAGACTTCCGGGCAGCTAGTTATGACGACTCCAACCATGATGAGGTGGTACTCAGTTGTAATGGAAAACGACTTAAACCGAGTCGAGTCGAGTAGAGCAGGTGCTCGTGAAAAGAGCCAAAGGAGCAGCTCACTATAAGCATGTGGTGCCCCAGTCTTGCTTCATGGGACTCGGCCAGACACAGCCAAGAGAAAGCCGCACTGACCACCACAATGTGGACCCACCACCTGCTGGGATAGGCGTAGAGGTCGGGTGCAATGTAGGGCAGGTGGTAGGCGTGGGGGTCTGACCCACGGCACTTTAGACTGGTTGTCAGGTTATGAAACATCACCTCACTGGTTGGGAAGGAAGTACAGCTGCTGGGATAAGCTTCATTAAAGGTTTTGGAACCAAACTCCTGGAGAGGCACTGACCTCACTCTTTTTTAAGTGTTGCCCAGAATTAAAGGTGTTGAGTGGGTATGGAAAAAAATCCCAGGCCCCCAGCTGAGAGTGGCTCTTTTGGAGCTCTCATGGAGGCCTCTCTACAGCTATGTGTCACAGAGGAAAAACCTGACTGAGGGTGGGTGACGCACAGTGAAGGAAAAGCCTTCAGCAAGCTCTACAATGTTCATAATAGTAGAAATAAATCAAAACCTTTAAGCAATTATCCAAATTCTTGACTAGAACCGTATATTTTCCGCCACATCCAGACATGACTGTACCTTCCTTGGGTGTGTCCGTCCCCTCATCCTGCTCACATTCGTCTTTCAGGAAGTGGTGGGTTATGTAGAACTTAAAGTCAGCAAAACTAATATCCTGTGACTTCTCGCACCAGGTGCCACTGGTATATGAGCCCTGTGTTCACAATAAAAGCGTTAGAAAATAAATTATAAAGAACCTACAGGTAGCTCACTGATCATTCAGATAAACATAAAGGACTAATGAGAGCAGAATACCTTTTCTGGAGACAATCTGCTCGCAGAGTTGCCGGTCAGCTTCCAGTCGTTCAGCACCTCCTCAACTCTCGACACAAACCTTCAGGTAGACAGAAGAGTTCAATTCAGGACCTGACCACAACTTTTGTTAGGAACGACCACAATGGACAGAAACTAAATACGCACTGAAGCAATCAGTCAAGTAACTTAGTGAATAATCAAATGAAATAATCCGGTAACAATGTGAGTCCTTCATCAAACAAAGACTACAAACATTTGCTTCCAGCTCCTGCTTTTTCAGTTTAATCTTGATCAGTGAGCTTTCTGTGAGTTTTGGTCTGTTGTTGGTTTGCTGACTGATCTTTCACGAGATGAGATGTATAAGGACTCATGTGAACAGAAGTCCCAAGTACCAGTGAGAGAAAGATTCACTGGTTAAAGATCTGCTTTAGAGCAGAACACTGATCAGCCTTCCATTAATACATTATCTCATGTTCACTTTAACATTCATTTGCTTTTAAGTAAGTTTTAACTGCGCATTTACTCAAGTATTTTTTACATACACGTGGGATCTTGAATTAACTTAACCATTAAAAAATATGCTGAGACAATGTAGAAAAACCTGCAGTTTATTTCTGAACATTTTTACATTTTATCAGCTCCCATACTTTGGTTGTAGCCAGTACCCTGTAAACATCACTGGCATCAACAATCAGTGCTGAAATTCTGCAGTCTTCAAATTTAGTTTTTTCGTGAATTTGAAAAACTAACCTGCAAAATTTAATCTTGATCCAAAAATGCAAAGATTAATTTATTTTTATTTTTACAAAGACATTATTACATACACAAACACAATAATAAACTAATAAATAAATGAAAACAAAGAATTATTATTGTATGTTTAGTAGATCTTTTTTGTACATTTAATGCGCAAATTTTGATCTAATTAGCCATATTTTGAACAAAATAATTTGAGCAACAGAATAAATGCTTGAGAATAACTTCTATGGGCCAAGAATTACTACATACATTCACTCCTGTTGTTCCAGAAGTTAATACTGAATCTCCACCTGATGACTAAACAAAACATTTTCTGTCATTCATGTCCCTTGTTATTGCCCCTAACAGCTAATAATTAATTAGAGATATTATTAACTGCAATTAACTGATTAACAATTAATCACTGACAACTCTTATCTGGACAGAGCAGCACATCAATCCAGCCCATACCTCATGCTATCGATACATCATTACATGTAACGCTTCAATTTTTAAAACTATTGATTTTAGAATAATCTAAAAACTGTTAGATAGATTGCGTTTGCATATGTCTTATCCTGGTTTTGATCCTAAAGGCATTACATGACTAAACAGCATCGTGGTTACTGATTACTGTGTCCTTGTATTCTGATTTTGTTTTGTATTCAATTTCAATTCAAGGCAATTTTATTTATATAGTGCCATTTACAATTCAAATTGTCTCGAGATGTTTTACAGAACCTATATCCCTGAACCCCCAGAGCAAGCTCTAAGGCACCAGTGGCAAGAAAAAACACCCTTAAAATGGTTAAAAAAAAAAAAAAAAACTTGAGCAGAACCCTGATTTGCAAAAAATTGAAAAACAGCTACATGTGTTCAGTTCTAGTACTGCATTCTGGTAAAACGTGGTGTTGAATCTGGAGGTGCTGCCCTGGATGGATCTATATCTCTTTCCTGAGGGCAACAGTGAGAACATTCTATCTCCTGGGTGTTTAGAGTCAGAGATTATGCTTTTGGCCCTAGGCAGACATCTGGTGTTACAGATGTGTGACAGAGAGGACAGCTGTGCTCCTATGATGCTCTGTGCTGACTTCCTGACTCTTTCCAGAGCCTTCTTGTCAGCCCTAGAGCTGCTCCTGTATCACACGATGTTGTTTGTGAGGATGATTTCTATAGAAGAACAACAGCAGTTCCTGGGACAGTTAAAGGTTGACTGCTGCTTATAATAGTGTGAGACGAGAGTCAAAAATAGAGTTTGAAGAGGTTCTTTGGTCAACATTAAGGGGTGTATCTGAGGCCAGGCGTCCTTCTGACAGCTGATGCTAGCAGGCTAAACACGGTAGAACTACTGTAACACCAGGTTTAAACTTCTAAAAATGTTTACAATGAGCCAGCAGGTAAAAAGTTTATGTCCACTATCATGTCATGTGTCAGCTGTCGATTACTGGTTTAAAAAGTGGCGAATCTGCCAGCAACGTAAACATCTGCAGCACAGAGATGATGTAAACAAACGTCTCGACAACACGGTCAGCAGTTCTACCGGAACACCGTCATACACACCGACACAGCACACACTGAACTGATAACTCATGCAAATAAGTGAAGTTAATGTATTAAATGTGTCGTCTAAATTTGAGTACTGTGAGGGTGAGGTTACCGTTCCCACTCTGACGCTGTGGTGAAATCGGTGATCTCAAACACGACTCCTGCTGGAAGAGAGCGACAGGTTAGAGCTGAACACAGAAGCACTTCTCCTGGTGTGTCATGTCCTGTCAGATCACCACACTGAACCACAACACGTTATTTGGAGAAATAAACTCACATCACTGTCAGCAGCCATGTTGACGTCCAGTTTTCTTCTTCTTCTTCTTCTTCTCCTCTACTATTAAAGGAAGTGCTGCCCATGTAACTCCCCGACCATATAGAAATTATGAAGTCTGGTCTAAGATGCCTGTACTTTTATTAAAGCTATCTGCACTTTCAGTGACTTACTTCGAATTTATTCTTTCACACTTCTATTGTATTTTTTATCTTTTACTTGTTTATTGTTCTATCATTTATTCTTTATTGCTGTTTTGTAAGTTTAAATCTTATAGACCTATAAAATTTGTGTGCCCTACATTCAGCTTGCCTGTACTGTTTACAATTCATTTAATAATGCTGTGTATCTTTACTGATGATGCCAGTAGTTTTGTCTCTGTGGGTAGGTGTTAAGTTCTGCTGGAAACCAGCCTCTACATGAAGCTTATCAGCAGATTTAAAGCATTATGTGCTTTCCTGGTAGATGGTTGAGTTTGGACTTGATAAAATACAGTGGACCAACACCAGAAGATGATACAACACCCCAAGCCATCACAAACTGAGGAAACTTCACACCAGACTTCAAACATCTTAGATTTTGAGCCTCTCAACTCTTCCCAGACTCTAGCATCTTCACTTCTAAAAATAATTAAAATAAATAAATAAAAAAAATGCAGAATTTACTTTTATTTTGAAAGAGGACTTTGGTCCACTGAGCAACAGTCCTGTTCTTTTTCTCCTAGCCCAGGAAGATGCTTCTGATGTTGTCTCTGGCTCAAAAGTGGTTTAGAAATGTAACAGTTGTACACTGTGTCAGTGCTTGGTTGCTCTGGATGCAGTGATGCCAGTACTTGTGAAGCTCTTTGATCGACTTTTCTTGACAATCCATTCGAGAACATCAAGTCAGCAGTCTTTGGCATGCTGGTGCATATACTGAACTAGGCTGAGAGAGAAATGGTACCCATATAATGACTGACTAGTGCTTCACTCAAACTTAAAATGAAATATTCTAACATTCTGAGATACTGATTTCTGATTTTCATGAGCTATACACCATCACCAAAATTGAAACAAAAAAAAGACGAAGCATTTCACTTTCACATTTTTTTAGATGCTCTAGTACAAGAGCGTCAAACTCTTTTAGTTCAGGGGCCACATTCGGCCCAATTTGATCTCAAGCAGACAAAACATTTAGTCACAGGTATCTGGGACTGAATGATATAGTATTTTACTTTATGATCAAAACGACAAGTCAGGAAAAAAAAAAAGACAAAAAATAACAAAAACAAGGCAAAATATTGCAAAAACAAGACACAAAATGACAACAAATGAGACAAATGACATGAAACAAAACAAAAAATTAGACAGTTACAAAGTGACAACATAATGGACAAACATCAAAAACCAGACAAAACAAATTGACACAAATGAGACCAAAAATGACAAAAGCAAGAAACAAAAGAGAAAAAAAGTGAACAAACACAAACGAGACGACAAAAAAAACACAAAACAGCACAAATGATGCTCAAAACAACGAATAAAGGAAACACAAAATAACCAAAATAAGACAAAAACACAAGCGCAACAAAATTGAACATAAAATGACAAAAACAAGAAACAAAACGACAAAAACATGAGCAAACACAAGTCAGACAAAAACAAACAAGACAAACTATTACAAAAATGAGACCAAAAATGACAAAAGAACAATGAGCAATCTAGTATTTTTCTTTATGATCAAAACAACTTATCACGGTCAAGAAATTATTTTAAATTAATGGCTTTACAAATTTACAGTTACTGTCTTCTCTGTAATTTTTACATTTTACAAAGTCATCCTGGTGGCCGGATTGGACCCTCTGGAGGGCTGGTTTTGGCCCGTGGGTCACATGTTTGACACTCCTGCTGTAGTATAGAAGACTGAGGAGGCAGATTAACCCACAACAGAATGCTTCATCAAAAAATGTTTATTGTCAAACTCCCATTTCCAACCTTCAGTAAAATGTGGCACAACGTCCCCAGACAGACCACAGAACTTACAGAAGCCAGCAAACACTGAATTACATTAAACATACACATTAAACTGACTGAAGACGAACAGGAGATTACTGCATGAACATCAACAACTGCTGGCATGATTTATTAGTTTGTGTTTCAGCTCGTATTTTACAATGTGACTAAACGCCTAAGAAAGGTGTCCTGTCTACACTGGAGGTATCTGACTGGACTCATTGACATTCATTTCACAGACACTTCCTGAGGGGTAGGGGTTAACGTTCAGTCTGGGTGAGTTGATTAGACATTCCTTGGTTGATGCTGGTGCTAGTAGCGCAGTGTTAATCACATTGCTTTAAAATGTTTCGTACAGAGAGGTCTGTCCGTTAACAATCCACAAGGTACAGATGACAGAGATTATTTCACTATAAGTGAGAATGCAGAAAGAGCTTTGTGTGTACAGGCAGTCGTGAATTCATTCATCATAAGGGAGCAGAGGCTGGGGGTTTTGAAATTAATCTGAAACTGTAACGACAATTGATTGTTCAAGTCCCTTTTCATACAAAAATCTATGCAATCCTATGTGGTTTCATCATATGTGATTGTAAACAGGCATATTGACCAATGAATGGAAAAAAATCAACACATTTAAAGATGAAACTTTGAAGTCATGGAACTCTGATTCTAAAAATGTTATTTTTTCCACCATTTCTTATGGACCAGTGGATCAGCGATTGAAAATATGCAGAAAATAATCAACAATGGAAATAATTGTTGCCTTAGTGAGCTGCTGTCTGATTACACTGGCCAAGGAATTAAAGTAATTTTACTTAAAGTATTACAAAGTATGGGGTATGAGTAGCAAAGACGTTCACTGCCAGACAGCCAAGCTAAGTTTGTGAGAGATCACATACAAAGCATTTTAGGTTCTATTTTGACAAGATGTATATATTTGTAGATGGAATATTTTTAAGGTTCTCTATAAAAACACAATATTCATTCACTTTAAACTCCACAGTCCCACTTCCACAAAGCAACAGTGGATGCAGATACTTCAAACTGAACTGAAAGTTTTTGTCAAATTTCGGAAACAAAGGCTAAGTATCAAGCTCGCCTTTATGCTTGGGTGGAAATTAATTGTCAGGCAGCTCATACGCAACACACATAATTGTATTAAATCGTAATTAGTTGCTCTTCGTGTACAGTGAGGATGTAGTCCTGCAAAACAAAACAAGGCACCTCAGCCCCACAGAGCCAAAAGGTGGTCACATACACAACAGAAATAAACAGACAAAGTGTGGACAGAATAACAGTTCAGAAAATTTCATAAAAATGTCTTCAAAATGCATCTGAAATTTATCATAAAAGTAGGGAATTAACAATGCACTACACACACTTTTTCAGTAATGAAATGGGGTATTTACACGTCAATATAAGCTGCTGTAGCCGTAATATTCCTGTATTGTGAATGTTAAGACTGAAAAAAAGCCAGGTCCCTTTAGGCCATTATCTCTTGAAAACATCCTCTGACCTGCATTTTATCAAATACTAATAATGTGTTAAAGTCAAGGTGGAGCTGCACAGTGCCTTACTTACTGTGCATCTTGTGGAAAGAGTAGAAAAACTCTGGGTTTGGAGGCAACATATTTATAAACAGACTGCATAACAGCCTAGAGTTGTGGAGGCACTTTCAAGTTTGCATTTTGTTACATATAAGGGAAAAAGTGTTTTGCAGCTTGATTTTCACCACTCATTTTTGAACCCTGAGCATTATGAAAGTGAAATACTAAATGATCTGAGCACCCCATATCTATAATCTGTAGTTTGGGTAAACAAATTCCACTTAGTTTAGAGTGACACTTTTCTATGTTTCCATGTTTATCATCTAAAAGACCAAAACAATCATCTAAAATGTTCGACATTCAGCTAAGGCACCTGTGTCTGTATTTATTAAACCCCAATGCAATAACATGTAAGTGATCTGACACCGGTAAGTGACAATGAGGAAACACTGTGACTACATTTCCTGCTTCACAGTGAAGCCTCATTTGATTAGACTGCCAATCCCCAAAGATTTCAGGTTCTCAACCAAATAAAACAACAACCAAATATCATTACAAAACATACATGATCAACTTGTGTATCCTTCTGACCACAAAAAATAAAATTAGTAAGTACATATTGACTTGATTACATCACCTATGACCATTTTGCTGTCATGCAGGGCAGCACAAAAAATGTTGGTAAAGAAACATAAAATATAGTCGTTGCAGATGTTAAATTCTACTTTCAGTACTGAAACAAAGTTTATCGTGGCTCAAAATGGGCCTTATGGGGATGCATGATAACACAAGCTTATTGCCTTTACAGGACAAATTCTTCTGTGCAGGAGGAAATATGTTAAAGCTGCAATATGTCACCTCTGAAAGAGATGAAAAACCATTAACTGAATAATGAGCTGGAGTAAGTTTTCTCAGGGTTTTGCCACTACAGCCTAATGTGCTCTGATGTGGGCGGTATCATACAGTGGCTAAAGTTATTAAGGTTTCCGTAAATTTTTCTGGGTATCTGACATTACAGTGTCAGTTTGTTCCATTCTGATTCTTGTCTATCTGTGCTACTGTTAGGCTATATACAGGAAATATTTTAGGAGTTTTACCAAAAAAGTCAAACTTCAGTAACCAGACACTGTTGCTGTTGTACTTAGCATCTGACCAGCTTAGCTGTGTTTACAAGGTTCAGACAAGGCTTGCAGGCGTGTGCAGAGTTAAACTTGACAGCTGTGTCAAAATGATGATGATGATGATTATGAGAAGGTCAGCATACAGCTATATCTTCACCATTCTCACTGACGGCTTTGGCTTTTTCATTTTATGCTCAGCTAATTTATCAATTGCTGAGGACAGAACTCAGGAATATCACTAAAAATATACAGTGTTGTATCAGTCTAGTTTCAGCTTGAGTGATAACAAAATAATGTATCAACAGAAATATCCATCATATAGTTAAACATTTGGTATGTACAATAACAACTCTCCTCTAAATCTAATACAGTATCAATGATAATAATGTACAATAAAATATAAAACTGCTCTTACAATACACACATGATTTTGTTTTCCTGAGATTCAGCACAATGAACAAATCAACTGGCTCTCCTGTACTACTCACTGCATTATTTCTATTCAGTGGATGACATCATCAGTGACCCTCTTTCTGTAGAGACCTCAGTTTTACTTGTTTTAGATGTGAGGTAACCTAGGAATGCAGCAGTGGTGAGGACAAGCTCAGTGAGCTCCACTGGCATTTGGTGATTTCTACAGGACGCAGCAGCTGAGTTGAAACTTGAGCCTCAGGAGAGGCTTAATCCTGTGTTAAAGCTTAAACAACAGCTAAGCTAATCATAAAGCAACAGTTCTGATGTACCTCACTAAGTCATGTTGGTTGTTTCTTGCTTTTTGTTCTCTTCCACTGACTGTCAGTCAGACGAGAACATCCTTAAAAGTTCCTGGTTCAAAACAATCCTGAGAATTAAAGGAAAATTCTGAATGATGACTGTCATCATTCTGTTAAAACTATTCATATTCACAGTGGCTAATGTTAGGCAAATGATACAAATTCTCACTTTTTTTGGTCTTAATCTGATACAACAAATTTCTAGATTTTCTACAAATAAAAAAAAAATATTGTCTGTTTTTGTGCCAGCACTAATGTCAATTGTGTGGAGGCTAAAAAAATAAATACAAATTAAATAATGTAAAGGGAAGGTAGTTTGTCTTCTGTGAATTTTTCTGTAAAAGTCTCCTGGTGTCTAAAAGGCTCAATAGGCACATAAGCAAAGTTTCCATTAAAATTAACTGTATTTCTGAACTTGGTATAAAAGTTGTACTGAACTAAACCACTTCCAGACAACAACCCTGAGAAACTACGGTAAGTGGGAGAGGACATCAAGCTCATGCTAAATACCAGTAACACTGACTCCTAATGGAAGGTTTAGTTTTTTAAGAGACATTAAGGTGACTTTCTTTTTTTAATAACTGGACGTATTCTTTTCCTGTAGGCAGCCAAAGCAGGACCTTAATAGTGAAATGATGCAGGTCTACCAGAGTGGCTGACATGCTGAAGTTGCACTCCAGTAGGAGTTACAGGTTTGTGTATTTCAAGATGTACAAGACCTGAAACTGTACAGCAGCTTTAGGTTTGTGGTTCAGGACTGCTGGCTACTCCACTGGTTGGCCAGAGGCCGGCGAAGGAGCTCCTCCACGTGACGAGCTACGTCCATTGTGTCCTCCAGGTCAAAGTCCCCATCTGGATCCAACATGGCGTCACTTCTGACAGGACACAGAGGCCAAAAGTTTCATGATGGAGGGTGACTGGGAAGTTATTCTGTGACATCTGATAGGCCAGCTTGACAAAACAGTGTTCTTTAATTATGTGCAATCCCTATAAGATCAACCCTCCCCTGTATGTGTCTGAGTCCTATAACTGTTTTAACATACCCGTATCGTCTTTTGTTTGTACTTTGTAACTGCTTGTCCTTCCTAGTAAAGAGGAATGTTTTCGTTTCTTCCCACTATTGCAAAGTGATTGCTTGAAGGGAATTCAAGGGAAAAGTTGGAGCTGAGTTTCTCTGTATGCATCTTGTAAGGCTTTGATCTTACAATGTGAAGTGCCTTGATACTCGCGACATGAATCAAATTGAATTGAACTGAATTAAACCTGTGTAGTAATAAGACGGTCGGCTGAAATGAAAGCTTTCTAACAAAACATGCAAGAGGAAAATTACTGAGCACAAATCTCAATAAACAACAGTATAAATACACTTAAAAAGACCCAGCAGATTTTGTCAAATTTCCCAAAGACTTGTAATAAATATATGAAAGAACTAAAATTCCTGCTTTTTTTTGTGACAAAGACAGGTGTTTCAGTGATTCCATCACAGAAAATCAAGAGCTATAGGAGTTTTTGGAAACTGAAGACTACCATGATGTACACTTCCCTCCAAAAGTATTGGAACAGTGAGGCCGATTCCTTTATTTTTTGCTGTAAACTGAAAACATTTGGGTTTGTACAACCATTTGGAATGTCCTGAAGAAGAAAGAAACTGGTGTATTAAGTATCAGACATCCAACAGGTAGATCAAGGACAACAGCAGCAGCTGATGACAGAAACATTGTGAGAGCTGTAAAGAAAGACCCTAAAACAACTGTTAGTGACATCAGCAATGACCTCCAGAGGGCAGGAATGAAGATGTCACAATCTACTGTGCCCAGAAGACTTCATGAACAGAAGTAGAGAGGCTACACTAGAGGATGCAAACCACTGATTAGCAAGAAGAATAGGAAGGCCAGGCAAGTACAGAGATGAGCTTCAAAAATTCTGGGACAAAGTTTCATGGACTAATGAGACAAAGATGAACCTTTACCAAAGTGATTGAATGGCTAAAGTTTGGACAAAGAAAGGATCTGCCTATGATCCCAAACATACAAGCTCATCTGTGAAACATAGTGGAGGTAATGTCATGGATTGGGCTTACATGGCTTCTTCTGGGACAGGCTCATTAATCTTCATTGATGATGGAACACATGATGGCAGCAGCAAAATGAACTCAGAAGTCTACAGAAACGTTTTGTCTGCAAATTTAGAGAAAGATGCAACCAAGCTGATTGGAAGATCAAGATAATGACCCAAAAGACACTGCCAAAACAACAAAGGAGTTCATCAGGGGCAAGAAGTGGAAAGTTTCAGACTGACCAAGTCAATCTCCACAATTCAACCCTATAGAGCTGCATTTTACCTGCTAAAGAGGAGGCTGAAGGGAGTAACCCAACAAAACAAACAACAACTGCAAGAGGCTGCGGTGAAAGCCGGGAAAAGCATCATAAAGAAGAATCCAAAAGTTTGGTGATGTTAATGGGTCACTGGCTTGATGCAGTTACTGCAACTAAATATTAAGTCTCATTCATTTTGATCTGTTTTAAGTTTATCTGTTTCAATACTTTTGCTCACCTAAAAATTTGGTGTTCACTTACAAATAATGCTATCTTCTAAGTTGTGTGTCAGATCCTGATGGAAATACCTGGAAACAGAAGCTGAAATGTTGAACATAAAGGAATTGACCTCACTTTTCCAATACTTTTGGAGACAAATGTAAATGGTCTTTACAAGTGCATGCAAACGTTTTTTCACAACTTTAGCTATTGTCTCTATACAGCTCACTGAATGTCAGTATTCGGTCACATGGATGAATGATGAAACAAAGACGGGGAACCCCTACATCAGCTGAAGCAAGTCTAGCACTGACAACTGTAGTTACATGAAGTAAGTATTTCTACAATTCTACAATTTCATTTAGCAGACGCTTTTGTCCAAAGCGACGTACAACACAAGCAAGAATTCAGACATAAGGAAGTATTTTCATGTACTCCTCATGTAATAAAAGTGCTTATTTTCACGTTGTCTTTACATGAGTAAATAGGTGTACTAAAGGAGGTGCTTACATGGTTGGGTAGACACTAAAGTTGTTGGGATGGCTCACAGATGGAGAAGCTGTCTGGTCCATGAATGTAGATGCTCCTCCGCTGGGTTCAGGGTTTGGGGTGGTGAATCTATCAGACATGACACGCATTACTTTAGCTGTTTCCAGAATGTTAGATATAATGTTAAATGATAAGTATCCACAACAGCAATAATGAATGACATTTAATATAATAAAAACATTTCCCACATACACAAGTATTACCTCTAAAGTACCTGTTTATGCGGGTTTTGAGCTTCCTCAAAACACAAACGCAGTTACAGGTGACTAAAAACTGAGTTTTTTGGAAAACTTCTTCCAAGTTGAAAACACTTATGAACTCAGTTTTGCATTTTTTTTTTTTTTTTTTACATGTTTACACATAAATGTACAGCTACGTTTTCACTACACTGAGGAACAGAAGCATACAGTGAGTAAGCTCACACAATTCCCTCCTCCCCCAGTGTACCATTAATTGGTAGCTCTGTGGAACCAGTAGTAGTACATTTTTTCAGTTTTTCTGTGTGTGTTTTGAGCTAGGTTTTGTGTAACAGCTTAACAGTGGAGAAAGACAGAGAGAAAAAGAACTTACTCTGGCACAACTTGTTTGATCTGTGGCTTTACATATCCGTCCACTGCTTTTGCTGCAAGAGAGACATACCACTTAAACAACTAAATTCCAGAATATTTTCAGCTTTACAGTCTCATACTGGATGATTTTTATGAATTAAGGCTTTTATAGTCTAAGCAAGTGAAACACAGAGACTACATATTAGCAAATCAATGTCACAAAAATATCTCATGTTTCCCTGAGAAAAAGCATCTTAATTGTGGATGGGAATATTAAATTCATTGCAGTGACGTGTTGATAGAAACAAGAATTATAGATACATACAAAGTGGAGGGGTGTAGTACTTGGCAAAGACCTCGTCTTTGGGCCGGTCTGGATAGAGAAACAGGAGATGGTTCAAGTCACTGATGCGGTCAGCCAGGGAGCGAATGGAGAAATCCTTGGTTGTGTAAGGCAACAGATTCCAGACCAGCCTCTCGCCTACAAGAAAGGAAATGAGAATTACAGTCATTGCATCTGAAGAAAAAATAATAGATACAATGTCAGCAACAAGTATAGTCAAGTATGGTATTTTGCACATGCATGTGTGAACATAACATCCAAAGACATGAGTGGAAGTAGAGGCCAACACTGCCAGAGGAAAAATGAAACTGGTATTTCCAGCAGAGGAAAATTTTGCCTGTAGATGTATAGTTCATTTCAGCTGTGTGCTTTTCCCTTGACATTATAACTCACTGCCTGACAGTTCCAAAGGAACCCGAGAAGCAGAGCAGTTTGGTACCTGGTTTGTTGGGATTTTCGGCCACCCACGCAATGGTGATGCCTCCAATCTCAGAGTCGCTAAATCGCAGCAGGAACGTGCCATTTGGTTTGGACAGCAGCATGTCCTGCGCCTGCTGCTTGTTCACAAAACCCAGAATGGCCCTATAAACAAATTCACACCATTAACACACAAACACTTTGATCACAGGTGAAGTCTCACAAGTGCAACAGAGCACATATTACCCATCCATCTCTGCTGGTTGAGGTCAGAGGCAGTACATATAACTAAACAAGGTAGTCAAACAGTACAAATAGTCACGATTTCCTCAATCTTGGAAAACACTGGAGCAAGATACTTAATCTTTATCTTACTTCATCCTACTGATAAATGAAAAACTATACCAGTCAACATCAGTCATTACCCATCATTCCAGTGAGGCTTGAGATGTTTCTTCATGAGCTCTACAACTCCATCAAACCACTGCCAGAAGGTGAAGTTGCGTCCAGGTAAGCTCTCCTGTACAAATTAAAGTCCACTCTATTAGTATGTTTACATGTAAACATCAGGCTACTCTGAGAGGTCACATCAATCAAACACTGATCACAAACACTGAAGTCAGCCAGTAACTGTCAAATCTAGTAGAGCATCAGTATGACTTCTTCCCTACCACACCTTTATTCCTTCACCAGGAGCCAAGGTCGAGGTACAGTGCTTAACAAATTTATTAGATCACCTGTCATAAAAATGAGAAAACACAAATATTTTAGAAATCCGGTAAAAACTTGTTTTAAACTAAAAACTGTATTGCTATTTAGTAGGCAAATAATAAATTGGAACAACTAAACAGTCCTTGATCATATATATTAACCAAAAATCTTAATATTTTGCATGACCTCCTCTGGCCCTAATAGCACTTAGCATTCTTGCTGATATTGTTTTTATGCAATTTTCGACAGTTTCTAGTTATTGAGCTCCAAATAGTTTCTAGCTGTTCCAAGAGTTTTGCTTTAGATGAAATTTTTCTGTGATCTATTTTTAAATTCAATAAATCCCAGATCTTTTCAACAGGATTCAACTTTGAAGGTTGACTTGGCCAGTCCATCAGTTCCAGTCCTCCAGATTCCTTTTCCTTGGTCCATTAGTCTCTGCACAGCTTTGAAGTATGCTTGGGGTCGTCGTATTGAACCCACAACCCATCAGGTTCAATCCAGAAGGGATTCCATGATGCACCAAGATGATGTAGTAGTAGACCTTCTTGTTCATTATACCATCCATTGCAACTAATTTTCCCATGACGTTTCCACAAACGGAACCCCATACCACAATGGAATGTGGTATGTAGCATCAAAAAGTTCTCCAACTTTTCTGTGGACATAAACGAGGCTGACCCAACAATTCAAACTTGGTCTCCTTCCTCCAGAGTATCCTCTTCCAGTCATCTAAAGTCCAGTGTTTGTGCTCCCTGGCAAATTTTAAGCATTTTTAGGTCTTTGTAGGCCTCAATAATGTCTTCTTACCAGCTATTCTTCCCTTTAAGCCTTGTTCCTTCAGTTGTCTGCTTCTGGTCATTCTGGAGACTTTCTCAGATTCTGATGTAGAAACATTAATCTCTGCCTGAAGATCAGCAGTGATCTTCCTTCTGTCTCTTATACTTAAAATATTGAGGTGCCTGACATCTGCTTCAGTTAGCTTTCGTTTTCAGCCTCTTCCTTGGAGCATTTCGTAAGTACCAGTCTCTGCAATGGAGTCCAAGGCATACTTAACCACACATTTAGGACACTTTACGTCTTGCTCTATTTGTCTCAAAGACCATCCAGCATCATGAAGCGCTTTAATCTGGACTCTATGCTTCACCATATTGAACAGGAGAGAGGAATTTCAAACTGAATTCATGTTTTTATACCCAAATTTGAGCCAGCACATTGGAATTCTCTGAAAAGTCAGAAAATAATCAAGAATAACATACAACCACTGAAACTATTTTTTTCTGTCCAGGAACGCAAGCAGTTAACTGTAATTTGGCATCTCAATCAATAATGTGCTTCACTATTTTTTTCTGCTTTTTGTAGAACAGAAAAATTGAAACTTAATGGATAACAACAATAATTATATTTTAGCATTAAAGATATCATTTTGATTAAAGATCTTGCACATACTGGTGGATTAACCATTACAGAAAAATAAAAAGTATTTTGGTAATCGGCAACACTGTTAATTTAGGGCAGCGGTGGCAAACACCTTGTACCAGATGGTGGTCTAATAGTTTTGTTAAGCACTGCAAGTTTTTATTTTTTATTTATTTATTTCAGACACAGAAACGGTCCATATAAAAACAAACAAAACACCAACAGACAAAAACTAACAACAGTTATAAACCATATAAGCAGTCTCTCCAGTGATTCCAGAGCTCAGAGCTGTACATGACACTGCTCCGCTTTAGATTTATACAAACATTTATAATTTCATTTTGAGACACCATCAGTCTTGTTATAAATCTGTGAATAAAATTTCTTATGACAGCGTTTAATGTAGTCACGTTATTTTGCACAAAAAGGAAACTGGCACTGTTCCAGCGAGGGACCTTCAATAGGTGCCTAAAAGCATCATTGTAGGCAACACACAGCTTGTTGTATTTAGCTTTAGTGTAGCAGCACCACAAATGCGCAGTGTAAAGTGGTGTGCAGAAAGCTTTAAACAATGCAATTTTAACATTTTCTGTGCTGAATCCAAACTTTCGTGCCAGCATGTTTGCTTGAGCATACAGTTTACAATACTGCCTCTGGATGTCATCATCATCGGAGAGGTCACTCCTAATGATGTGACCCAGGTTTTCAGTCTCTTTTGTCAGTCAATAGAATTCCATAAAAACTACCAAACAAAATCTTGCTGGAGTGGTAGAACAAGAGTCTGGATCATTTTCTCAACAATAAAAACAGAAAGATAAGACGATGGCGTTGGTGGAGGATCGCTGTCAAAGTGCCCTTCTAGCTCTTAGCGCTCTCGTTAGACAGTATATCTTTAGGTGAAAATTTGGTGTAGGTCAGGTTATAATAGTCCAGTTTAGGTGAGGTTCTAATGGTTCAGTTTAGGTTAAATCTTGAGAAAATGAATGTATGTCAGTGTAAGGAAGTGATTACCAACACTATATTACATGCAGCTTTCTGTGTGCATGTATTTGTTTATGTGGGTGTATAAGAGAGCATTTGAAATGACAGTGGAGTGTGAGGACAAGCTCTGTAGTTAAAACATTCTCACAAGGCACATGTGTTTGAACAGAACAGCTGGCTGCTGAGCTGAGGAAACAAGCTGGCCTCACCCGGTTGAACTGGGCCCAGGACATAGTCATGTTGTGGTAGTCTTCTGGGTTATTGCTGCTGCTTGTAAAAGCTTTCTGCGCCAGAAAGACCAGGTTATCCTCTGACAGGCCACGCCCACTGTGCATCTCCGCCTTGTACTTCATATCGAGGGCCTCGCACAGCTGAGGCCACAGCACCTTGTCTGGCACGATGAATGGCACTCTGCCCTGAAAAGCAAGGCAGTGGAGAAGTTCAGATTGCAACTCTGTATTGCACTATACAGTTGCTTTGATTAATTCAGTGAAATTACATCTTTCTCGTGTGTTCTAAGATTTCAAAATATTACACCGAAGGCCCAAAGGAGTCACTCCAGGCCACAACAAAGTAACAGATTAAAACACTACAAAAAGCACAGTATACAGTCTACTGAGAGTTATACAGTAAATGAAAATGTAAAACATGATACACCACACAGAGTACACCTTTAAAGAAGTCTGACAACATTCTACAAAGGCCATTGTGGAAAGAGACAGTCCAGGAACAGCCAACTTACCGGCTCAGCAAAGGCATTGTCCCAGAGGACTGTTGCTGTAGCATTATTGTCCTGACTGCCATGAACGATCACTACCACAGGCAGGGATAAGGTCTGCAGGTATCAGACACAATGAGAAGGGTCGTTAGCAGATTAGAGAAAAGACCAACTGTCAATGAGTAAAGCTGTTTAGTCACAAAGCAGTTCTGCTCAGCTGTAATTCACAAGTATAAAAGATGGTATGTCCGATTACTTTGACATGGAAGACGAGCTCGTTGCCCCCAACACTGAACTGTGATTCAAACAGGACTGTGAACTTCTCCTCTGTCACTGACTCTGCACCTCGACGGTCCGAACGCTTGATCCGCTTCAGTGACTATAAACACACATACACAATAAAGACACAAGTAGAGATTAGCGACAAGCTGAAAATTGTGCTGGGCATTCTTAAACAACTGGTCAACTCCTTTGTCAGACCAATGTTAACACCAGATTTTATACTCATACTGTTATTTTCTTAAAGTGTAAATATTCACTTATTTAATTACAATGTCTTTACTGTACTAACAGTGTTTTAAGTATATACAGCATTCACGCTGAAAGAAATTCAAAATTGAGACTTAAAATTGATATTGAAATTTTGTAGTTTATATTGTTAAATGTTAAAACAGTGCACTGTCAACATCTGTACATAGTATGAACTTCATAGCACATTACTAAACCGATTGTAATTATGTTAGTATGTGGATATACTTTAATATATTTTGGTATCTATACTGTGTCACTGTAGTTTGATTTAGGTTGTCAAATTCAATTAAATTAAATACAATACAAACTGGCTATTGTACAGCTAATTCTGATAAACAGTCACAACACTGTATTCTGTCATATTATTAATAATAATTAATGTAATTCATATGTCAGACACAAGTAATTAGCAATTAACCCAGATATTTAGCAATCTTAATCACTACCTTTCACTATTGGTATCTGGCAATGGAGTGATTACATAAGCATTAACCGAGTGCAACACAACCAGAACAGCATAAAAGCACAGCACGAGCTGAACATTAGACAATACATCTTGAGGAAATTACAACCAAAAAGCAAGGCTGGTTGAGACCTAGACATTTTAAAATTATTCCCAACATCAGATATTTATTTTGAATAAAAAAGAATATTGTATTATGGGTTTTATTGCCTTAATGCTGAAATGTTAGGAGTGTCAAATTACAGTTAGTGAGCCAGCAGGAATTTCTGATGTTGTACTACTGCAGAGAAAATCAATGACTACAGTAAAGGCAGGCAGCAAAGAGTTGCTGGTATTCAATTCAATTCAATTCATTTATTTCGTCAAGGATGTGTAGCACAGAAATGCACATTTTAAGATCATCAGATAACCAATTATACACACATGTTATGTGATACACACCCCTACTCGAAAGGGAGTATCACAGGAAATGATGAGCTGAAAAAAGACAAAAAGACAAGAAGTCTGAGTCACCATGTTCCTGAAGTGTGCACTGAGAGTGCCAGTGGCTTGGTGATACTCCATCACACAGTTGTTGTTGAGGATTTCCCCACTGCTTTCACTACCGAGACAGAAGGAGACAAAGAATTAAACACATCCTCTGTGATTCTATCTGGGGACAACTTCAACAATGAATAATTCCACATTTAAACAAGTTACTTTCCCAGTACTAGAAAAGCAGACCTCTGCCAAGGATAGAGAGGAAAACAGGAAACCCATGCAGTAAAGGATCATGAGCTGGAATTGAACCTGTGTCTCTGACACAGTTCTGTTTACAAATCACCTTCTTAACCAGTTGAACTACCTGGACACCTTGCTCCAATTTGTTGGACGACATCCTAACCTATGATGTTTTTGTCATATTTTGGACCACATACTAAAACATACTAAAAAATTCAAAGTGATCCAGAATCCAGGATCCTTTCCAGATTGCCACCAAAATTAAATCAGCTCGCCCTCTTACCATAGTCTACATCCCCTGAAAATTTCATCTGAATCTGCCCAGGCGTTTTTGAGTTATCTTGCTAACAGACAGACAGACAGACAGACGGACAGGCAAACGCCGGGTGTCACATAACCTCCTTGGCGGAGGTAATGATGAGACAACCATTGAAACTATATGATAACTAAACTACCACTTAACTAACTAGCTGCCTTTCAATATCCAACAGACTACTTGCATTACTGTGTTGCATCAGACATGTCTATATGCTGGCATGTGCCCCTCACCTGTGCGTACTCTCATTCTTCAGCAAAGCCTTGGCTTGCTGCTCGCTGACAATGACAGCTTTGACCTGAGGTGGGTTCATGTGGACGTTGAGCTTCCCACCAACCAGAAGACGGACTGTGGCTGCAAACTTGGTCTGGGTCTTTAACACCTGGGGTGGCTGCTTTTCAATGATGAAGGTACTAACGAAAAAAGGGCACAGGGACATTATGGTCAACATGGGTTTTTCATGAGAGGATTAAGTTGTGCTAAGACAGTGGCATCAGAGTGACACTAGGTCACTGTACAGGCACAGTGAGTGATGATCAGACATTTCCTCAGTGAAAGTTACTCTGTAAAAAAAGAACAGAGGATGGGAGTCTGAGGTACTGTTTACACCTGTTATAAGCATGCATTTTGGGTCATTTGATCACAAGTGGGCAGCTCTAAGTATGTCAGCTCACATCTGGTATTAGAATGCATCATGAGTGATCACAAGTAGTCAGATCTAACTTCTCCGGCAGGAGGCAGAAAGAAAAAGAAACTGACTGATGTTGAAAATGTGCTTACACAGAAGAAATCAACTGAACAGGTGGCCCTTCATCTACTCTCCTATTGAGAGCTGTTAAATGCCGATCAGATCTCCAAAGACGTATGTAAATGCGAGGTGTGAACAGGTCCAGTAAAAAGGCACAAAACTAATGGAATCCTCCAACAACAGAGAATGGGACTGAAATGCAGCTAAGACCGTACACAGTGTGGAGCCACCTACAGCTGAATGAAAACAGTGTGTTAGTATACATTATTTACAAAATAAATAATTTCCAAAAAAACATGCTGTTGTCTCTGTGGTTTTATAAGGACATAAATGGCTTGCATAAGACCCTGCACTAGAGGACTGCATTGGGGTTGGGTCTACACAAATATCGCAGGAGGTGGGTGGAAATGTACTTTAATGCGGCCAGTCAAAACATACATCGCAGACAAGAGAAATGTGAAAATAGTGTTTCAGACTTTTAAACAGTCTCCATGTCTGTTCATCTAGTACAATTTTAACAGCTGCAGATGTAGTATTACTGACATAAAAAAAAATAAAAAGTCACAATTCGAAAGTGGCAGATTTACATTACGAGGTCAAACACCCCTTCACAAGTCTAAGAGGATAAATAATAGAATCTATATTGTATTATTATTGTTGTCATGTAAATTTCCCGTAACTTTCCACTTGGCTGTTGAAATAACCGTAATGATCAACATCCAAATTCAGTGCCATGCTTACCTGGGCTATTTGCTACTTCCAGTTGCTGAAGTGGTATGGAATGGTGAATAAAACCAACAAAAGACATTTGGTTTAAACATAAAGTCAAAAGTTTGCTCAGAGCTTTCAAAGACACTTGGCAGTTTAGTTATTATAAGTTTATTTCTACAACTATGCATTATTTAAGCATATTGTCACCTGGCTAAAATAATGGTCCGAGTCGGATTTTGACAAAGTTTTTTTTTTTTTGCCTAAATCCTCTCCTCATGATGCTGGCCACCTGAAACAAAATAATAATAACACCTCATTCTTGGACTACATCAGCCAGCTCTGGGTCAATTCATATCAGATAACTTTAGTTGAACAGAGTCAAGATGCCTTTAATATATGGAGCGTCTACTAGTTAAAAGACTTTGAACGTCATTTCACTGCTTCTTGAAGAGAGAAACAGTAACTGAGCATGAGTGACTTAACAAAAAATGAGAGAGTAAGAAACCATAGAGAAGTGAAGCAGAACTTTGGCTTTCTCATGTAATTCAGGTTTAATTCTGTAGTAAAGCAGAAGAGAAATTATGGAACTGCAATGCAGACTGAGGCTCTGATTAAGGCCAGAGATTAGAGAAGCTGATTTTGATACACGAATAAGTGATCAAGTCCATTTCTTACCTGGTAACCAGAGCAGAGATGATATCAGTAATGTCAGAATTGAGTTTGCTAAGCAGCTCTTCCATTGGACCTGGCAGAGGAAGCTGCTGGGTGAGATGTTCACAGCGCCGGATCTGCTGTCGGTTCTGCCAGATAAGGTCGGCCAGCTTCTCACACCTGGAAGACAAGAGAGATGGAGACATCACCAGTATGTAATGAGTTTTTCTATGCGAGTATAGACAGCTCTATTAGTATTTTGACAGTGACACTAATTTTGTCATTTTATTTCTGTAGACCACCATAATCGATTTGAAATGAAGCTATTGTGATTTGGTGGAAGTGTAGATGTTAGACATTATTCATGTCATCATTCATTATTCATCCATTATTCAAGGGGTTTAAGAAAAGTATTGCACAAACCGCTAAAATTTTAATAGTTCCTCAGTTTTCAAAGGCTAAAAAATAACCAAACAGGTAACTGTTAAGCAGTTTCATGGCCAGGTGTGGACCATTTCCTCATCACTTCTTGGCAATGAAAGGATTAATGGCAGGCCAAAGTGGTGTCAAAGCAAGTGAAGGAGGCCATCACTTTGCTGTAAAAACAAGCATAGCTGTCAGAAAGATAGATATTTTAGGAGTGGCCAAATCAACAATATGGTTGATTCCTCAAAGGAAGAAGTGCACTATTCAGGTCTGCAACACAAAAACGTTGAAATGGACAGTGGCAAAATTCTTTCCTTGGTGCAGAAAAGTCTTTCACAACATCTAGTCAAGTCAGTAACATTTTGGATGTCTATAATCAAGAGAAATATTCCTGAATGTTGAAAAATGTTTTTTTCAGTTTATATACAATATTACCACTACTTTAAGAATGTACCCAAGTCCTGGGACTGTCAACTAAAAACACACAGAGTGGCTGGGACTGATCTACAAAGCACTATTCCAGTGTGTTCTATGCATGTGTGTGCTGAGGCAATGAGAGCAGGAGGGACGGCTAATCCATGACATGCTAACTAATCTCTAGTCTAAATATTCCAACTACTGTATCTAAAGATCAACAATATTTCTCCTGAACTGCACACTCCACCGGAGCAATATCTTTGTTGAACCTCTTGATTTCAAACTAAGTCTACAAATTCCCTTTGATTGTTGCATATAGAGGCAAAATTACATAAACGGCAGCACTGGTCAAAAATGCATTGACATAACTGCACTGTATAATATTATATGCCAGTTTAACTGGGTAATAAAAACATTTCCAGCATATACCAGGACTGGAGAACATCCAGTCCTCCCTCATGAGGACCTCCATTGCCAGCCAGCTGCTGCCTCCTCTTCCACTGAATGAGCTCCTCATCCAGGATCAGAGTCTGCTGCTTCCTCAGCAGGCCCAGAGTCTTCTGGTGCTGTTCAGACAAATTCTGCAAACACAGAGCCACATACTGAGAAACATTCACAACATTATTAGGGTTCACACAAGAAACAAAGAATCAAGAGAAAAATTAGCTTAGCAATAAATCAGTCAATGTGTAAGTGCACTGCTGTAGCCTGATTCATTTCAATTCTCACTTATGAACTTTGAGTGCTATTTACCTGTGCAGATCAACTCATTTAGACTTAAAATGGGATATTTATACTTGTGACAAATTACTACCAGGGCATTTAGAAATAGGCTTTTTTCACCCATGCTATGCACATCTGGATAGTAATGGAACACATACTCAAGTGTGATCTGCTGCTGCACTTTTTTGCTCATCACTCACTGCAGGTGAATGTTTGTTTGTCTTTCCTGATATGTGTGGTGGTGGACATGATGTAGTGCATTTTTTGCATCACTTCTTGTGTCCATTATCTTGTTCTAGAGAGCATGTAACCAACACACATGATGTCGCGGTATATCGTGCAGAACACATCATGAAAATTTTATTTAAATCAAAAGATGTTTGTCACAGAAGGCTGACTGAGTGCTGGTTGGCTGTCACTCAATATTGACACGTCAATGACTGGAACTTTTAGGTAGGTTGGAATATAAAGGATTGTCACTAATATATTTTAGGTCTTCTGGAAATGTGACAAAATCTGTGACAGCTTTGATGATGTGATGTGATATCTTCTTAACTTGATACTGAGTTTCTGATTTTCATGAGCTACAAGCCATAGTCTTTAATCCTTTAAGCTTCAGTCAATTCCAGCCGTTTTCAGTACAAAAAAATCGCTAATATTCTATTTTTAAATAAAAAAAATTACGAAAAATACGGGGAATATTGGACGGGCATCGCGAGGTGCATTTCCTTGAAAAGGACCGATTCGGGGATTTTATACCGACTTCAGGACATGTTTTGGACAAAATAGTTTACTGGCTTGTGTCATCTGGATGTAAAAGGTTGGATTATGACCGTTTTTTGTGGAATCTTTTTTGTGTGTGTAATAATGAACCCGGAAATGTGAGTCGCGCTGTGTGCGTTGAAGCCGTGTATAGAGAACGGATGGATGAATATTTGTTTTTGTCGGACAAATGTGTTTTTCTCACCCGCTGTGGTAATCGCATCTGAAAGTGGTTTATACCGGCAGATTCATGAGAATCTAAGCTTTCCATCGGTGTATAGTGTTTGTATAAGCGCGTTTGCGGCCGTCGGACATTCTTGAAATTCCTATGCAAATTAGTATGTGTACCGCCGGCGGTACACTGAAGCTTAAAGGGTTAAAATGAAAACAAAACAGGGTTAAAGTATTTCACTTTGCATATAATCTAATATATAGAATACATTAAAGTCAACCCTTTTGAATTATATTTAACAATAACTTTTCACAAGTTATTAAATTTTTTGAACCTCCTTCTGAGCTCAAATTACTGCACAGATACAATGAATGATGTGTGTGCCGTGTCACATACAAGCCTGTACTTCTGTAGTGTGCTGGCCTCTCTAGTGAGCCAGGCCTCCACAGTGGCTCGTTTGCTCTGTAGGGTGGTCTCCCGCTGGGTTCGCTCAGCTGGAGGCAGTGAAGACAAGCTGCTCAGCTGGGCTAACAAAGAAAGAGGGAAGAGACGGGTAAGATGCTACAAACACCAGCCAGTACAATCACACCGATTACTCTTTAAGTAAAGAAGGTGACTTCTAACAAGCCACTGATTGCAGTCCAAGCAAGTTTTAAAATCAAAAAGATAACTGAATGTGCCTACAGAGTTTCAAACATTTTACATTGATTGCACAGCTTAACAGCACATTCATAATTTCCTAGCAAATGACCTACCCTTCCAGAATGAAACAATCTGTTGAGCCTTCCCAAAACCAAAAGTAAAGCTACGCTACACATGGTTCTGTTTAAACATGGGGCATCAACCGTGCTCATAACTGTTGTATCAAACACGATGTGAAAATACTGTATGACACCCAGAACACTGCAGGGGCAGCAAATAACAGTACACTATTCCCAGTGTGTGGTAGCAGCAACAAAGCACATAAAGGACATTAAAATGTTCAAAAAAGACAAACTTTGTAGTTCACTATTGTACCTAATACACAAATGGTGAGAAGAAAAATAAGACTTGTCTAAACCGACATGAATAAATGTCACCAATATACACAGGACTCCACACAAAATATGAAGCTACAGCACAACTTAAAACTGCAGTGATTTGTTCTTATAGGATTGACAAAAAACATACTGAAACACTTGTAAGTCAAATCACAGGGCACTGCAGTGAAGCCTAAAGGAGCAGCAGACATAGGCAGAGGAATCAGCAGCAGCTGCTGGCATCAGACAATCATTGATCTCCAATGTAATACAGAAAAGTGGGTAGAAAAAATAACTCTGGGCGCCCAGATAGCAAGCGACCCATGAACGTAGCAGCCTGGGCCAGGCCAATTGTCACTTCTCTACCTGCAAAAATTTGCGTCAATCATCACCTGAACCCTACCTGCAACCTCCACTGCAGTACACCTTAACTAAAAGGGTCACACTCCGAAACCCTGGGCTATCTTTCAGACTTCCCAGTGCCTGTTCCTCCACTGGTTTCATATAGAGCATAATGGCCTAAAATAGGTAAACAACTGCCAAACTAGAACAAAAGATTGTGACAATGGAATGAGAACAAAACGACCAGCCTATTAATTGCGCTCCTTCTTTAGAGTAGCACATTCACTTGCAATATTGAGTTAAAACATTGCTGAGCCACTGTGTACATATAATGGGCCTGATTTAAAAATTCCTTACGGCTGCATACATACATGTACATTCATATTCTTGTCATGCAACAACTAAGACAATGCAAGAACATTCTCCATAGACATAATTATCTATTTTTAAATCTAAAATGACTCACATAGAAGGGGGGGGAGAGAGATAGCTTTGTTTGAAACGCTGCTATTATAAGAATGTTGGAATTCCTTTCATTATATATTATTCTGATCAAACAAACATGACAGCAGCTGAGCCAGGAGATCAGGCACAGAATATATCGGACACCTAAAATCAGTGATGACAGATAAATGCATTACGTTATGTCCTCGTCTCTCCTCACCCTGTATGCGAAGGTTCTCCTGGTACTGGATGATGAAGTACTCCTGGCTGTGCTGCAGCTTTCTCAGTTCATTCTCAGTTTCTTGTGTGGCCAGACGAAGCTCCTCAAAGGCCTGATTGATCTGCTGATGCCGCTGGGAAAGGGTGTCCATGGCCTGTCCTCCACTCCCACAGCTGGCCTACAGACAAAACATTTCTAAGGTCCTTTTTTCCCCTTCAGTTTGATTCCAAGAATAGAAAAACACTGTATGTGTCATGCATTGTTTAGGGATAATGGATTTATTAGTCTTCCAAACAGTACCCTGGATTCCTGCCAATGATAACTTACATTTGTAGCTTCTTGAACCAGCCTCTGCTCTGAGTGCAGGATGTGTTTAATGCAACGCACCAGCTCCAAAGGACAGCGGTCATATGTGCTCTGCAGTGATGACACAGACAATCTTCAAAATCAGATCAGTGACTTAAAACCAACATTAGAGCCAAAACAGTTAACTGCCATGGCCCTGCTCTTATTACAGTAGGACAGGCGTATTTAAATATTATTGTAACACACCTGTTTGCATTTCTTACTGTGAAAATAAATCACACTGTGGTAGTGTGCTCCAGGCTAACCTTCTCACTGATAAACTCAGTACCAGCACATGATCTGGTCATTCCTCCTCACCCCTGTTTTGGTACATCGTTGTAATAATCAACTTTATATGCTGAAAAAATACTTGTCTTTGCATATCCAGCTTTTGCACTGATGTAAAGATTGACAGTGAGCAAGAGTTGTGTTTTTGCCTGTCTCTAATATCATTCCCATAAATTGCATGCAGGCTACACACCTCGTTTTCTGAACATCTGGTTATTGATAGACACTACAATTTACCATTGTTCCCTAAACTCCTCACATGCAGGCTATGGCTCCTTTGACACATGGACTGTTCCATCAATCTGATGATTATTTAACATGGGCGCACCCTGGTCAAGTTTCCATAAAAGCGACTTTGGTACTCTTACTCGGCAGGACTTAGTGACATTTCTGTTTCACTTTCAACACGGCAGGGTAAATCAGTCTGAAATGAACTGTCACATGTACAGATAGGCAAGCAATGGTAAATCAAATTATGTCAGGTGATTAAGGGAAGGATTTCACATTTCAGCACCAATATCTACCTAAAACATGACAACTAATAAAAAGTTTGCATGCCAAAATCAAGACACTCCTTTTTGTGACTGATTTGTATTTTGGCATTTGTTGCTCAGCTATTTAAGGGACTTTTCAGGTGAACAACCTAACGAAACACTGATAGCCTCCCTAGAGACGTTGATAGTAGGCACTAATACTCTTTTCCTCTCTCTCTATGACAAATGTTTTTCTCCTACCTTCCAATGTTTCAATTTGGAATGATTATTATTATATGGTTAGACAGGTTATCCTGAGAGCCAGATCTAGGAGATTATGGTTAAAAACACACCCAAAAGGATGTATTCATGAAAAAGTTTAGATATTTCTCCAGTGACAGATAAAACAACTTTTCTGAATATGCTAGCTCCCTTGTCTCAACTGGTACCTTGAGCTGGCTGGCGTAGTGGCCTAGCTTGATCTTGAGCAGAAAACCATCTTCCCCTCCCTGAAGCTGGGCTTTCCTCTGCAGCTCTGCCACCAGGTTGTCCAGCAGACGCTTGGCTTTGGTCTCCTCAGCTGGGTTGTCCAGCTCCACTGAATCCCTGTGAAAGGCATGTTTAAATGTCATTATTTTTAACAGATCCATGGCCAACGTCAAGCTCACTGCTGCTCCACCAACCATAGCTGCTGTTGTGAGCTTACTTTTTTGCATCTTTAGAAACGATGGATAGTACACAAGTAAACTGATTACATAATCACCAATTTGTTTAGGTTGATATATCAAATACTTTATGAGATAATACTTTAATAATGACTGCATGTCAACCCACTGTCAGCACATTTTGTGTGCTTTTAAATTTGAGACTATTGTTTAAATGACAATATCTCAGGAACAATTAGAGATAAAGCAACCGCATCTCTTACTTGTGTAGATTTACAATGCCAATTTCTTTTGGCAGTTTAAGATATTTCATTTTTATTTTTGGTTAGACAATTAGATGGTTACTTCATCTGCATACATGCGAAATTTGTGCTTTTCTCCCACTGTATATATACTTTTATTTGAGATAGATAGATAGATAGATAGATAGATAGATAGATAGATAGATAGATAGATAGATAGATAGATAGATAATACTTGCACATAACCTTACTCTTGTAGCAGCATCCATCTCATTTATATGAGGGAGGGCACAAAAAAATCCAGCTTGACATCTCGAAGCCAAACAGACTGATACTGACCTTGACACATCAGAATACAAATAATGATAAAGGTCTATTGCATACCAGAGCTGGCTTTCAATCCACTGAGCCAAGTAGTGTCGCACCTCGATGGGGAAGTGCTGGCCGTACAGCGCCTGCATCTGGTGCAGCGCTTCACCCTGCAGCTGCTGGGCCTGGATCCACATCGCCATGGTGGTCCTGTCGAAGCGATTGACAGCAGTAAAAGAAGCCAGGGTCAGGATGAGAGAGAGCAAAAAGAACAGTGAGCTGTTCTTGATTGTTCTTGTCACAATGCTTTACTGAGAACTGATATGAAACATTCATTTATCTAGGCAACATTTAGAATCAAACTGGCAAATTTGACAACAAGCTTTCTGTTTGCCGGAGGGCAAAGTCTACAACATATTAGTCAGCATATTACTGAGCATTACAACTTAGATTTTAATATTAAAATTACCAATACCAACAGCATCACTGGACTACGCCTAAATACCCTTTGATGAATCAAGATTTTTATTCAGACATCTGTAACATCATTCTGACCAGTCAAAGCAACAGTTAGAGATCTCTGAATTTCAGTTTGGACTAGTCACAGTAATAGCTGCAGATATCTCAAGCCTCACTACAACTAGTCTGAATTATTGAGCAAGATGCAAAACCACTTGAAGAGTGTTTGTGGAAGTACGGTAATGGCGGGTCTTGCCTGTTAGAGAACGCTGTGAAAAAGGAAGAACTAATCAGCTGGATGTTTGTGGGAAAACAGAAGCTTTGCTTATAAGATGCTTCTGCTTGAAATGTATTAGATCTTTGGCCTCAGTGTGCTCTGACATGATCATAAAACGGCTTGTCAGATGTGATTACAGCTGCAGCACCATATGTTCAAGACAAGATGCCTTTACTTCCCACTTGCTGTGGGTTCTGACGTCACTACAGATGCATGCCACACCATTTTGCCAAATCAATAATCCATCTCAAAAGCCCACGTTGTAGCTGGCTCTACATCATTTTGACAAGTCATAATGTTCAAGATATTTAGGTAATTCTGACTAATTTTAACTTGGTTTAAGATATTTAAAAATGACAATGCAGTCATCTTTACCTGAGGGAATTTAAGAATGTATATAACTAGAATTATTACCAGTCACTAATAATGCAATGTTACAGCTGAAATGTAAATATCTGTCACGAGAAACCCCTTACACATGCTTGGTGAAAGTGACATCATTTGTCAGGGCGGAATCATGTTTTGGATATCAGAAATAACAATTCTGGAATAGGAAGAAAGACAATGTGAATATCAGGACAGAAATATTCACTCTGTCTAAAAACAACAGAGTTCCTCATATCTGGAATACACAATCAGCCTAGCAATCTATTTACATTATTTATTAGCATGACCAATCAATGCCAATTCATTAACAACAAATGCATTATTCAGAAAATATAATGATCTGTGTACTGGCAAATCAGGTTATCTACCTGATAAATGGCTAATAAAACAGTTCATTCAGCACTCCGACTTACACCAGACAACACCACAGCAACACACCTAACTCTGCAGCAGGCAACTTTAGGATATAGCTTAGCTTGCTATCATTACTGCACACTGAACACGGGCTCTGGGGAAAAGCACACCTTCTATTAACAGAATCTGCAAATGCCAATTTATGAGGACAGCTTAACAGATATATATGCACTGAACGAGAAGGTGGTAGATTTACGCTATGTTTGATACTTTGGTGGGAGAAGGCGGCGTCACGTTAGCGAGCTAGCTTCACGTTAGCATAGTAGGGAGGTTTACTGAAGCAGCACAGCTCGAACAAAACTTCACTCTCATGCTCCGTAAGTAATTTACTTCCAAAACTCACCTTTTAAGAGACTGCAACTCTCCTCACAGCAATACCATGGACGAGCTGCGGACAGCATATACGTAAACAACTTTTAAAGCCTCCACTGACTAGCTGACAGACATGTCACATCGCCAAACTAACGTTACTTTATCGACTTGTACTTCGCCATGAAGCAGCTGTTGTTGACTAGCAGGAAGACACCTTTCAAAATAAAAACCTCACGAAATCACTACGATGTGCCTAATATTAGTTTATCCATTGGTAATTACCGTGTATTTCTGTTGTAGCGTATTCAGTCAATTGGCTCCGTAAATAAAATATGGTGTTTTAGCCCCACAGTTCAGTGTACGTCATTATTTAGGTAGGAAGCTTTCCATTTCCGCGTGTAGTGTTTTTGCTCAGTGCAGACAACTTGATAACAGTTCACATCCAGCACCGAGCTGGGTGTCGAACGCTGCACATGTCAAACTATTCCGCAATTGCGATTTTGCAATCAGTATTTTCTGTATGTAGAGGACTGTGTGCAATGTCGTTATTTCCCACATTGAGATGAAGCTATGAAATATCTGTTTTGCAGATATGGTAGAATCTATTCAACACATGGAAAGGATAGGTGCTATATTAGTGTAGTGATTGTTGGTGAAATGGGACACTTTAAAAATATGTATTACAGAACAGTTTGGAGGATCATCCCAATGCTTTAACTCACTTAAAGAAAAGCAGCATCATAATTACCTAAGTTAGTTATGTCAACTGGTCCCACGAAACTAGGTTGAATAAATGGGGAAAAGACTAGTAAACTAATTATTACTACCTGCTTTTAAGTAAATCTTCACAAACCATCTTACTTAAATGCTTTATCATACAGTTATGTTGATTTTACTAAAGACAATTATGTTAAATATACTAAAAATGGTTATGCTGACCCCAATAACCACAATCACGTTAAATGTAATAAATACAGTTTCAAATTTACTAAACAACTATTCTGAAGCTACCTAACACAAACGAGTTATATTTCACTGACTGTACTTAACATGACTCATCTTACTTGCTCCATCAATGTGAGTAGTTCAAATAAATACAAGTGAGTCATTTCACTTCACCTGACTTTATTCATCAAAAATATTTCAGGTCATTAACAGTAAGGCATGTGCCAAACAAGCAGGCCCCAAGAAGTAAAGCTTGATGCTGACATGGAAAAAACAAACCAAAAAACTCTGTAAAAAACTAAGAAACCAATGTAAACAAAGTGACATGTAAAGTGCTCAGCATTTTATACTTAAATACAATGAGGAAAAATAAATGATAGAAAATAAGTTAAGGAGAAAAAAATAGAAAAATACTTTGGAAGCAATACTCTTGGTTCTTTAAAGTGCATATCATTGTCTTTAACATGTAAATAAAAAAGGCAAGAAATCCTTAACAATTACTAGTGCTTTATATTACAGATAATTCTTTTAAAAAATAATTCTCAAAGCTAAAAAAATAATGGCAAATGAGACACCACTATGAACGCAGTTATGGAAACAAAACTATGCTTTTTAGTGTTGTGCACTTAAAACTTTCAATAAATTGAGAAAAGTTATAGAAAAGAAAGAAATTTAAAAAATAAATGTGAAAATAATCATCAAGCCTCAAAAAATGACAGTACTCTTGATTACTTTAAAGAGTTGTACCTTAATTACATTGTCTTAAACATATCAAGAATTGAAATGAAAATCTTTCTTAAAAAATTACGAGAGCCTGATTTTACACATTAGATATTAAATTTAAAAAATAAAAACAAACATTTCAAAATTGAGAAATGCAAATGTGTTATATCTGAGACCTCTCTGCAGAAGCATTTACCACTTTAGGGTTCACAACAAACGCAAAAAAACATCAGATGTAATGATGCTCAGCATAATAATTATGTCATGACCGCCACTCCAGCCCCTGCCTGGGTCCCTGCTTCACACTCCTGATTCTGTCTGTCTCTCTCGCTCATACTTTCTTTTCCTCTCTCTCTCCTCCCTATAATCTGCTGCTTGCAGAGATTGGAAACAGCTGCAGTAATCAGCTCACCTGCCTTTAATCACCTCCCTCTATAAAAGCCCAGCTCCCTCTCTATCAAGCATAGCCCCATATGCGCTCAGTCCAACAACACAGTCTGGTCAAGCAAGAAATGTACTGGGACCTGACAGTTTGACCAGACAAACAACTGAACAGTACCTGATCGGACAGCTGTAACCCATTTTGGTGACAAATGATCAAACATTTTGCCCAGTGAGGAGACAGAACTTTTGGGACACAGTGTAGTCTTGATCAGTGGTTGGTTCTTCACCTCCAATAAAAGTGCTTGTCTTCCCAGCTCAAGATTTTATTTAGTTTCCCCTGCAGGATAATCAGGACAGTAATTGACCTGTGGCTTTTTCACTTGGTACATTTGCCTGTTGTACCACATCTTTGACAGCATTTATGCTTAATTCTGGGCATCCAATTTTCCCCAGTCTGGTGAGGTAGTTGGTCATTTTGTACTTTAGACTTATTTTCCATCCATAATTGTTATGGGGAAGCTGGAGAACCCAGGCGCAGACATAGAAAACGGCAAACAGGAAGTAAATGAAAAGGGTTTTATTTAACAAAAGAACTACACCAATAAATAGAATTGGGAACTGAGGGGACTAAAGAAAGCTAAAACTCTACGAACATACACTATGAATTCAAAAATGGAAGTTTACAAAACTGGCTAAGAATGTGCACTCACAAGAAGGGGGGAACTGAAAACAGAGGGGAAATCCAGGAGCTGACAGGAACAAAAACAGGGCTGGCGAGAATTCAGGAGAAAAACTGAGTCCAGGTGGAGAACTGAACAAGAACTGGCAGGAGTACGGGGCAGAGCAGGATCCATAAGAGGCGATTGCAGTTTAGAGATGAAGCAGCAATCTGAGGGAGTCCAAAGGGGGGAAACAGCATCCATGTGTGGCTCAGCAGTCTTTGGTCCAGAGTAGAGTGAATGACTGAACTGCCTTAATAATAATTTTATTTATAAAGTGCTTTCAGTCAAAGTGCTGTACACAGAAATAAAACATTAAAAACAGATAAAAACATTCAAAACAGACAGAAACAATAAAAATAAAAACAATAAACAATAAAATGATCAAACAGAGGATTAACTCTTTCAGGTCCAGTCACCATCATTTCTGTCTTAGCAGAATTCAGAAGCAGGAATTTATTGCTCCGAACAGCTGAGAGACAGGCCTGAAGTTTATCAATGTCAGAGCCACTTTAAAGGACCAACGCCATGTAAAGCTGTAGATCGTCGGGGGAAAAAATCAAGCAAAATCCAGTGAATTTTGTTAGGTTTGCTTGATTTTTTCCCCTGAATGTTCTTAAAGAAACATTTTTTTTAACATTTCTTTTTTTCCTCCAAAAAATGTTCAAAATTTTCCCAAAGAATTTTGAGAATCTGGAAGTTTTCAGTGTGAAAATATATTTTTTTCACACATTTTTAAACTTTAAAACAGGTCAATTTGACCTGCAGGACGACACAAGGCTTAATACAATTTCAAGATTGTTAGACTTAACAAGATATTTAAGATACATTGTCTTAAAACAAGCCCCTCCACCTTGCCGAAATGTCACTTGTTAAGTGAATTTATCTTAAATCAAGTGGGATGAGACATTTTGACTTAAAATAAGACAAACAGACTTGGTAAGATTTTGAGTTTTTGCAGTGCAGACAGATATAGAAAGAGGGAGCCAAAGGGACAGGGACAGAGAGACAGAAGGGAGAGCCAAGAGGGAGAGATGCCAGAGACAGGAAGGAGGAAGAAAGGGACAAGGTATGAGGAGAACAGGGATCACAACAATGAAGACCTGAGAGTGACCCTTGCTCCTTTAGCAGGAATGTTTTATTGGAGCCAGAGCCACATCATCAAAATCTTCATTCAAGGGATGCATTTTGTATTTGATCATTTCTAATGCCAAACCCTCCAAGATGTCAGACCTTAGCTTGGATTGAGAAGAGTGCTGCTGTTATGAAAGGTTATACGTATGAAAGACGTAGATTCAGGGGAGGAAAGTGTGTCTGCCAATAATGAAAAAGAATCAAAATCTAATCTTTGCTGTAGAGCAGTACAGTCAGGGCCAATGCTTGACTTACTGGAAAAGTAAATTATTTTAATGGTGCCCCTGTCTGTAAATTGTGTGGTACTTAACAAGTTAACAAACTCACTGTCAAAGTCTTTGTGTCTGTACTTTAGTCTGAAATTTCCAGACAAATTAAATGGTCTTTTAATCTCTTGCTTCAGGCCCTCTATTGAATCCAGTATTCCAGTGGGAACAGTCAGTTTGGATGCATTGTCTATTTCAAGTATAACTCTTAGGGCTCTGCTCATCCTGTAACTACTCTGTGAAGAACAACTAATTTCTTTTAAAATGGTGGGTAATTATTAGGGCCCTGGTGATCACAATATATTCCTGCAATGACCCAATGCTTCACACTCTACAATGTATTAATAAAATGTCCAAAAATGCTTAATTTAGCCTGAATAGTTTATTTGTAGCACAGACATAACAGAGCCAAAGTGAGTCACGAATCTATGCACTGTCATAAGGCATCGAAAATCCATTTTCTCAGCCAGCTTTTTACTGCAATAATGTGACCCTGTCAGGGACCTGTAATACACAAATTGCGTACTGGCCTTATTGTCAGAAAGACTGTGAAAATAAAGGTCATAAAGGAGCAAACATTTCACAGGGAAAACGGACATTTCATTTCTAACTCTATTATGATGTAGCAAAGTTTCATAATTTATGCCTCAATGAAACCATAAGCACTCAATTAAAACTCAAAAACTGTGAACCAAATTGTTTTTATTAATTAAATCATTAGTGGTTAAGCAATGCAACATTATACAGGAATCAGTTACTGACAAAAACAAAAGCAAGGAAACAGTTAAATGTGAACTGCATTTGTGTTTGGTTGGCACAGGCCTCGTTGCAGCTGCATGTTGTTAGTGCTCCGACAGACATGGCACTGTTGATCCATTATGAAGGTCTGAGCATTAAACCACTGAAGGCCTCTACCACAACTGCACAAGGGTAGTATCTTTTTGGTTGTTCATATGTAAGGGTCATGTGTTGCACTGTTAAATCTGTGCAAACATCATCATAAACACAGAAGAAGTGCAGGCGGCAGACAGCAAAACTGCTGGTTTTAAATCTGCACTGGGACTGCTTCACATTATATGAAAGAAGGAACACAAATGAAATGGTGGTGAGTTTGAGCTTGAAGCTAAACTTTGATACTGTGGTGCTCTTTTGTCTTACATGGATCCAAACATGTATCCTGTGTTTGTCTCAGCATTAGCTCTTTTGACTACAGACCCATCCAGAGCGAACACCCTTCAGCATGCCTGGATAGGTGGCAACCTCCTCCATCCCTCCATCAGGATTACGTAAGAAAATGCATAGGCAGATGAAAATGTATCGGCTACAAAAATGCAGTCAAAGCAAAACATTCAAGAGAGAAAAACATGAATTCTTAAATTCATTTTTGCAAGGCACTCCTAAAATACCATAAACACATTTATACATCTTATTTAAAACACGTAAATGTGAATAAAAGTAGGAATATCTGAATAAAAATTGTCATTTGAAACAGAAGCTGAAAGATGTGGTGAAATGCATCTTTAATCTGGAGCAGAGAAGATTATCGTGAGATGACTGGACACTAGGGGTCAGTGTCAGACTGCAACAGTACAGTGTCCATTAGAGTCTAAACTATGTGTGCTGAACATATTGGTCCTTATTTAGTTTACTTATGGAACACATTTTTTGAATAACTCATAACAGATTTTAAAGAACAAAAATCTCATCAGAAAATAGCACAAGTAAATTTCATTAGTGAGGGAAATGTTATGTCTCTATTTTATATTTTGCAAACCTTCATTTTCACAGGCAATGGTTATTCTTTGGGAGCAATGACAGCAGAATGTTACATAAAAATACTGCATTAAACGAGTTGAGCTGAAGAGACGGCCATTAGGCTACATTCTGCCAGTAATGAAAAAGAGACAACATCCGCCTTACGTCATGAGTGATCGTATACAAAATCATACACAAATACTTGTGCATATCAAAAGCAAAAAATATAACAGACATCACTGTGCCACTAAATATGGTAAATGAAGCAGAGTAGAATAACATTTAAGCATTAAAACAGCTGAACAGCAAACAACGTGGAAGGAATAGTTTTGTGTGTGTGATATGTGATATTTCTAAAGCACAAAGAACGTCTGGATAAGCATGAATATATACTCAGTGTGCTGGGAATCTGCTATACCCAAGATCATTTTCATCAAACACTGCTGAAATTCAATGGACAGGAGAGTCATTTTCATATTCTCATCACACTAGTTGTGAATGGTTAGTGTCTTGACATAAAAAATGAAACAGAAAATGAAATCCAGACACTTTGATGTGAGGGGATGATGGTGTCCTGTCGCCCATCGTATCTTCCCTACCCTTACCCACCGCAAAGTTGTTCCATTTTTGTCTTCCTCTCTTATTTCATCATCATTTACTCCACAGAACACAAATGGACTCGAAACAACCCTTGAAGTGCTTTTGCAAATGTGAGAAGAATTTAACTAAGTCATTTGAATTGTGATTCTCATAAATGACAGCTATTTTTTTCCAAATTGCATCATATTTTTATAATTTTGGCCATCATTCCTATTTTCAGTAATAAAGACGTTCTTTACTAAGTTACCTGCTGACACTTGGAAATGTAACAACTCATTGCTAGATTGATGACTGGAGGTTAAAAATGAGCTGGGACATACGTAATTAGTATCTTCTATTTCCTCACACCGTTTTTGTTCCATGCAATTTTCTGACCTTTTAAAGGCAGTACAAGTATCTATAAAGAACAAAGCACCTACCATCACTATATAAAGTGTGTAAAATGTGTTAGAGAATACTTATTTACAACTCTGGCAAACATGAAGCGCTAGCGTCCATTTGGAGTTGTTTATATTCTAAGATATTGTAGTTAGTTCAACCTGAGGAAAATATCTGCCCGCTTAGCTGCTAGATGTTCTTCTTTCTTCATGATCACATGGCTAGCTTTGTCTGCAGCTTTCACACAATTTTTGACTAATTCTTTCTGAAAAGAATACAAAGGCAGACATAACCAGCCTGGCAGTATAACTTTGACCTGCAATATTTACCAGTGTTATGCTTGCATAGAGAGCTGCTGTGCAATGAAGAATTACTACAATGAATTTGGATGCACTATTTCTGTTGGCTTGTTCACTACCTTCTGATCATATGGCTGATCAATCAAACCTGTAGTGACATTGGCATGATCTCAGAAGGTACTTTAATGAGTACAAAGTTATCTGAACTGGAAAAAATAATGGCCAGAATTATAAAAATAGGACCCCATTTGTAATTAGCCTCAATCATTTTTTAGCAGTGTTCTAAATCCCAACATTTTTTTATTTTACTTTTCACAAAAGAACCTCAGGGTTGGTGCAAAGGACTTTGAAGGGTCTTGGCAAACTCCTTGCTCTATATTTAGTCGCTGTCTCTATCTCTGTCCTCGTTCTCCTCCAAGGCATCATGGCTGTCCTCCTCTTCATCTTCATCAACCTCTTCCTCATCTCCTCCTCCATTCATCATCTCCATCTCAACCTCCACTCCCCCTTCCTCAACTTCTCCATCTACCCCACTGAAGGGGTCAGCATCCTGGGACACCTCCACCATCTCAGTGCCTTGGACCACCTCAACAGCACCTTCACGGACTTTCTTGACATGGAAGGTAAAGGGGGGCACCTTGTACACAGCAGTCTTGGACCGAGCGTAAACGACGTGGTCTGGTGTAAAGGCCTTCTTCATCTTTTCACTGGACGTCTTCATCTTCTGTTTGCGGTCAGGATTGACAGTCATGCGCGTTTGAAGTTTTCCCATCTTCTTCTCGATGTTGTGACGTGTTTTCTCCAGGTTCTCCTTGGTCTTCTGCTTGGTCTTTTCTAAATTCTCCTTGGTTTTCTGCTTGGTCTTTTCCAGGTTCTCCTTTGTCTTCTGCTTTGTTTTCTCAAGGTTCTCCTTAGTCTTTTGCCGGGTTTTCTCCAGGTTCTCTTTGGTCTTTGCTCTGGTCTTATCCATCTTCTCCTTTGAGAAAACGGTCTTCAGGGTTTGCACACGCTGCAGGCTGCTGCGCTTGATCCGCTCAGCTCGAGTCTCCTCGATGGTCTCCTCAAGCTCCACGCCCTCCTCATCTGACGAGAGGTCCACATGGGGTTTGTCTGCCTTCTCTCCTTCTCCTCCCTCCTCTTCAGCCTCTTCCACCGTTTCCTTGAGCTCTAGCAGACTGCCACCTCTGCTTCCTGACACAGACTCAGAAACCTTCATGGATTTAGAGATGCTGAGTTTTGAGGGAACCTTCACTTCATCCTGTGGAAAAGAGAGCATAAAGAATGTTAATTAAATTAAGTCCGATGGATAATAGATGCTCAAAGTTCAAGCAACAAGAAAAGAGTCTTGTTGAAAAACCTTCCGAAAATGTTATACGTGAACTTTTGGTCCCACAGAACTCAAGATAACTGAAATGGCACATAAATATAAACTATAATTAATGTACATATTGTGTGTTAATTTGATGATCTCATAAAGATGATGTACTTGATACTTTTTAGAGTTTGACTGAGATGTAGACGATCATCAGGAGATCCCCTAGACAGACAGCATTACTAAAATTGCATTTGCTCATGGTTGGCCCTCTCCTAAACACTTCTTTCACATCTTTATTTGCATAAAATAGCTCACTAAAGATAGAAAAAGGAAGTTGTCAGTGCTCAGACTGATAATTAAAGCAGCAAAAATAGTTATCTTTGGCCATTAGAGAGTGGTGGAACAGGCTTGAAATCCAACACTGGCATATTATCACATTATAAAACTCAGATGTGAAACATGTAAGAAAGTAGTTGGTTATTACATATCTGGTAGTTACAGAGCATGTTAGTGTCAAACTGATGCGGTTAAGTCCAATATTCACTCTTCATTTAGCTCTGCTTTGGTGTCCATATGTCTGTTAGTGGCAGATCACTAATTTGTGTGTCTTCTGGTTGGTGCTGAACAGGAAGCGTACAACAGTGTACCAGCAGTGAGAGAGAACCAATAAAGTCAAGTCATGAAACCAACAATGCCTGAAAGGAAGTCGAAAAGTTTTGTAAAGCTCAAGAAAAACTACTGAATTAGATGTTTTTCTTTCTGGGCTGAATGTAATTGAAAACATTCATGTTGTATTAAATCAATATATCAGTATAAAAGAGTATATTGGTGATGCTTCAAGGTTACTTAAAACAGGGAGGTGAGATTTAGGGCCGTTTAAATGATGGTTAGTAACTGTCAGGGGCTCCAGCTCGGTGCTGGAATAAACAATGGAATGGTGTTTGCTTTTGTGAAATGTATGTTCCTGTATTTGTACATTTTTCCTCCTCTGTTTCCATGTGCACAGGTACACACAGGGTTACTGAGGTGAGAGGGATGACTCACCAGCTAGAGTTTGCTAGCTTAGATTCCAGCTTAAACAGAGATGTGTCTGATTACATTTTGACCAAGTGGAATCTGTAACAAGACTTCAGATTTCACTGATTTATGTCATACCGGAGGGAAGACACGACTGAGAAAAATGTTACTGTCTCTGAGACAAAGGAATGGAATCTTGGTAATGGAAATAGGTTAGGGGGCATTTCTGTTAGTGTTAGGCAATACAGTCACAGCCGGAGTACAAAGCTGCACATACCTTCGTCTCACATTCATAAGATATGCACAGTCCTAAGCAGATAATACACACACAGTGGCTGGAAGAATGGAGGGGAGGAGGGAACTAATGGATGTTTCCATCCAGATGAGGGTGAGTTGAAGTTTTGTGGTCTAATTGTGCAGGCTGGCACATGCTGTCATTCTCCCTCATGTCCTACTCACCCACAAGCACTCTATCGCCTGTTTCGGAAACATGAACAACCAAAACAGGACAGAAATTATATGACAGTGGAACCTTGCTGTGGTTCGTTATGACTGGATTTAGTGGGAGAGATAACCCAATAACTTAACTACTGTCAACATGCTGATTGTCTGTGCTATGCGTATAGGGTTTAGTACAGGGATGGAAACTATAGGAGGGACTAAGTCTTGTTTTTGCAAGTCACAAAATCTCAAGTCTCAGATGTTGATTATGTCTTGCCTCCAGTCAAATTAGAGTCCTGAAGCTTATGGTTTGAGTTCTGAGCAAGTCATTATGCCTCGTTTACTACATGTAATATCATTTTACCAGTATACCGATTAACAGTTTGTTTATTGGTGCAAAAGTCGAGTTGCATGTATTTGTGAACTTGACCTATAGGCTTTGTTTGCTTGTAAGGATTGCCAGTATGCATACTGAAATGACTGTAATTATCAAAACTGATTAATTATTAGCTAGATTAGCATGCTAAAACCCATGTGCACTATTGTTCAATAATGCTAACATAACAGAGACTTCAGTCACTTAATGTAAAAAAAAAAGACTGGTACAGTGAAAACTTAGCCCATGTTTAATGACCCCATGGCCTTTCCTCCAGCAGCCCCCTCAGCACACAGCAGCTCCACAACTGGCAAGACTGGTTGTAATGAGCTTTTCACCCTCCGAGGCGCAGAAGTTTGGTTTTGCCCATTTTGTTACATAACGTAGAAGAAGACAAAAGACAAGTAAGCATGACCTGCGTCCGTCTCACCCTGGCCCACCCTAATAAAGCATTCCTGCACAGCATCGATTCCTTCATTCCCCTTAAGCTCACATCTCCCACTCAGCCTTTTCTCTACCGTACCCATTTCCTCTCATGTGCTCCTTCACCTCATACATACAATGCTCTGGCTTGTTAATGAAGGGATGGGAAGGAGGGGCAAGGGGAAGGGGTCTTCCTCTTTCCATCACGGCAAATCTTCATCCAGTGGGGCTCCTGAAAGTCTGCATGTACTGCTTGTTGTACGTATTGTCTTTTCCTCTCTCCCTACACCACTTTTACGATCAAAACAGGAACACAGCAGAGTCAGAACAAAAGACTCCCAGGGCGGGGAGGTGGAGGGGTGTGTGTGGAAAGTGGAGATTCTTTTCTGCTGCAGTATGGATCAAGTAATAGCACAAGTGGGATGATTCTTCTGTGTCTTGGAAAACCATCTGCTCAGCAGGAAGATGATAGCATCAAAGCATTAGCTGGAAGGTGCCTATTGTGTTCTGTTGCAGTGTGATGGTGGTGTATTGTGCTGTAGTATCTTGGGTAAACTTGACCGTGGATGAGGGATTTTGGCTTTCCTGAACAGCTGTGTTGACACAGGGGGGTGATGGAAAATACCTGCCTTGCTCAGATTCATTACATCTTGTTTTGAACTCAGGGACAATGCAGTGGGAGCTACAGATCGCTCTGACGTGGCTTGACAGTTTGTCACAGCTCTAAAGAAATGTGGAGTGTAGTGCTGGATGATTACATACAGCCTTGTGAAAATACTGAATGAGCTTCCTGCTGTAGCATGAGTTAAATAAATAACATTTTTGCTTTCTTTCTCACTTGTACAGTATCCCAGTCTAGCCTGGAAGCAGGAATAAACAACCAGCCTGACTCAGTATGAAGTTAAAAAATATTCCCATGTACACTTCCAACACCTCTAAAGCTCAAAAATATACATACCAGCACTTCTATACCACAACTCACCAAAGAAGATGCCCCTACAGATTGCAATCTGTATTGTACATAGACGTGTTTTTAAATATTTGATATGCAAAGCTGACTTGTCCTCTCAGTTACCCCAAAGTCATTAATGTACTGAATAAACAATCAAGCAATCTCCTAAATACGCGTTTCTATTTTAAAAGCAGTTATGTAACACTAAAAACAAGGCACATCTGATGAAATAAAGGCTTAATGAAAACACGTCTACTTGTTTAAACGGGGTCACAGCATTACTAAACGACAAAGCCAAGAATCCCCTATTTCATCCTAACACCCTTTGTTCATATACTTTTGTCCTCCGACCTCCATTAAGCACAGTGCACACAGCACATAACTACTGGTAGCTTCATTATAATATGTCTCTTGTGCAGCAGTGATGCAAAATTCCTCACTCATTTTCAGTTCATTGAAATGGAGTGATATGCAGCAAACCTGCATCACTTTGGGGTCCTGGGGTCTGGAACTATGAAGCAGTGGCTAGTTTGCTCTGTGACTTTATCTCACATGGATGTCATTGACACTGAGGGACTGGTCAGGGTTGGATGTTAAATGAAGGACAATTTGGAGCACATGGAATATGAATAAATGAACCTCAGCCTGCTTATACTGGAGTCTTTTTATACTTAATGGAATCTAATAACCAGGCAAATGCGTGTGTAGATGAAACCAGTTAGCGTTAAAATGAGGTGTAGCTGGACCGCTACCTTATCTTCCAGGGGCCTGGAGCCCAGTCTGTCAGCTCGGAGAGTACGAGGTCACTGGCTAATGTGTTTGCACAAGAAGGCTTCACAGGGGCTGCACTGGAGGGAATTCTGTGCTGCGTGCATGTGTGTGTCCAAAGTACATGGAAAGAGTGTATGGGGAAGTTCAGCCATTCACCTTGGTGTGTTGACTTCCTGACCCTCCTAATTTAATGAGACATTGTTCTCCATGAGGCTGCTGTTCCAAAGACAGGAAGGTACACTCAGAGCCATGGAAAATAAATGAATGAGGTATGTAATGGTTCTGTGTGTGTGTGTGTGTGTGTGTGTGTGTGTGTGTGTGTGTGTGTGTGTGTGTGTGTGTGTGTGTGTGTGTGTGTGTGTGTGTGTGTGTGTGTGTGTGTGTCTGTGTGTCTGTGTGTCTGTGTTCTTGTACTTGCTACATTGTGAGAACCATTTTCTGCATTTAACTATCAAAGTGAGGACATTTTTACAAAGTGAGGACATTTTGACCGGTCCTCACTTTGAAACAGCCATGTTTGAGGGTGAAGACTTGTTTTTAGAGAACAGGTATGAATTGAGGTTTGGTTAGGGTTAGGGTAAGGATTAAGTTTAGGCAATCAGTTGTGATAGTTAAGGTTAGGGTAAGGCTCTAGGAAATGCATTACGCCTATGGATGTCCTCACTAAGATAGAAGTACAAACATGTGTGTGTGTGTGTGTGTGTGTGTGTGTGTGTGTGTGTGTGTGTGTGTGTGTGTGTGTGTGTGTGTGTGTGTGTGTGTGTGTGTGTGTGTGTGTGTGTGTGTGTGTGTGGTGGTCTAAGCAAGTCTGTGAGATCACATTTTGACTTTAGCTCTTGCAAAACACACACAAGGAAATAATTTCCATATCTCGTTTGCAGTGAAATTACAAAATAGCTGTTGGGACAGAAGTTTGTTGCAAAACGCAATGAATCACTGTGAGAGAGATAGAGAGAGGGCGAGAGAGAGAGACAGACAGACAGAGAGAGAGTGTCTCCTCACAATATTAGGCTGCACTATTTCATCTGTTTATGTCTTCATGTTTGTGTCTATGTTTGGGTGTTATTAGTGGCCGGGTCATGAAAAGGAACGCGTCTTTTTGAAACACACAAGTTTCAATATTGCTTCATTAACATAATTTTCTTTCTTTCTTTCTTTCTTTCTTTCTTTCTTTCTTTCTTTCTTTCTTTCTTTCTTTCTTTCTTTCTTTCTTTCTTTCTTTCTTTCTTTCTTTCTTCCTTCCTTTCTTTCTTTCTGCTGCTGGACAGATTCCTGCTTGACTCATGGCCGGTGGAAAAGTCATTAATCTGAGAGGTGTTTACAGTGCTTTTACTCTGGCTCTCTCCTTCTAACAGCCCACCACCCACTATGTGTGCGTGCTCTAAATCATGAATGCCCACACTTTCTTGCTTTCTGGCATCGTACATTATGAGGACATTGTCAACAATATAAATAATACATAGCGGGTCTGGGGCTGCACAGTGTTGTAGTGGTTAGCACTTTCGCCTTGCAGCAAGAAGATCCCCGGTTCAAATCCTGGCCTGGGCCAGGGATCATTCTGCATGGAGTTTGCATGTTCTCCCTGTGCTCCGGCTTCCTCCCACAGTCCAAAAAATATGCTGAGATTAATTGATCACTCTAAATTGTCCGTAGGTGTGAATGTGAGTGTGATTGTGTGTCTGTATATGTAGCCCTGCGACAGACTGGCGACCTGTCCAGGATGTCCCCTGCCTTCGCCCGAATCAGCTGGGATAGACTCCAGCACCCCCCGCGAACCCAGTGAGGATAAAGCGGTGTATAGAGAATGGATGGATGCATATAGCGGGTCTGACTCTGTGGGGCTTGTCCTTACATGACAGCTGGATGTTGAGGAAACTGTAACTGCTGGACATCTCTTTTACAATTTGGTATTTGAGATTTAGCAACATTTATCAATAGTTAAAACATTACACTTACACACAAGCTAACCTCAGTCCCATTTTAATCAACTCTGATAACGGCATTGACATGGAACCTGAGTAACCTGGTTGTTCGTCTGCCTTTGTATGTCATCTGTGTGGCTCATCCAGCCTCTCTGTCTCTTGTCTTGTATGTCTCTCACACTAATAATGTTTCTAGCAGCAACACTCCAGGTCAAGGTTTTCAGCACCTGGACACAGCTTTATCCAGTGTTTGAAAATAGGATATTAAGTTTAAATTAACAACAAATAAACAGGATGCTCTAAAAGCAGGATAATGATTGGATATAATTTAACCGTTCAACAAAAACTTTTCCCCTTTCCTTTTTCTTTGGGAGATTGAAATAATGTTACTAGGGAAAGGGGGAAAATGCTGTGAAGCGTATAGATTTTGCAAAAGCCTGTCATTGTTTATGCTTGTGTGTGTGAGTGTCTCTTGCTGAGATCAGCTGACTGATGCTCTGTGTTGTCAGCACAACACAGTGTTTCTCTTTCATGATGAGTGTGCACAGTGACTTCTGTCCCACCGTCCACTCTGCTGCTGCTGGATCACTCAGCGCAGACCTCCAGAGCTGAGCATTTATATTTTTCATGCATTTACATTGGATGTTAACAGATCTGATTGTCCAGTTAGTATGCATTGCCTATTTCTGATGGATGAAATCAATACATCTAAAATTGAGGTGTGCATATGTAACAGGGTCAGTCGTACAGCAGTGGTTATAGGTCAAATATATATGTATTATTGTATTGATGTCATATAAAATGCTATATATATTTTACTTTATTGTTCACCATGAGACTACAGGAGAAATGACATTCTGATCTCCTCTTGTTTTTATTTTCTACCTAATCCATTATTCCCTGATGCCATGACATTTTGTTAAACATTATTATTTGACATCCAGGGATTTCAGGTTTCAGGTCTGTGCCTTTGCATTTCCTGAAAATCCCCTTTCAGAGATTTCTTTTTCCTGTTAGAAGACCAGCATCTTTTTTACCTGCACCATGACAAAAATTCTTAGCTGAAAAAAAATGTCATTTTGACCACTGAGTTGATCTGTCTGTCAAGCTAGAAGGTCCAACTGACCAAAGATAATGTTCTCAGTCTAATTTTCATCTGAATTTGAATATTTTTGAAGCAGGTACATTGAGTCTTGCCTTGTTGTTTTCCTCAACAGATAAATGTCAGCAAAACAATGAAAAGTACCATGTTTCCTAAAAAAAATAGACCCCAAGTGCAGCATGTTTACTGAAACGAGAATTGGGTTTAAAATGGAACCTTGAAAGGCAGAGAAGTAAGCAGACTGCTACCTCTCTGACTTTCAAATCTGTGCTTGCATACTTCATGTCGCGATTGTTGCATTATAATTTGTAATAGCAGCAAATAAAAATCATGCCAGAACTGAGTGTTCACTGGGGTGTGGAAACTTTCCACTCTCACACTGCAACTACTCATCAGGCTGATGGAGAGGGAGAAAGGAATCCTGCTGCAACACACCCCTCTCTGTTTCTGTTTTCCTGTTTAAACTCAAACCACCGAGAACTCCCCAAGTGCTGTGGAAAAGCCAGTGTGTGTGTGTGTGTGTGTGTGTGTGTGTGTGTGTGTGTGTGTGTGTGTGTGTGTGTGTGTGTGTGTGTGTGTGTGTGTGTGTGTGTGTGTGTGTGTGCGTGTACACTGTACCTGTATGACTCACATAGATACAGCACATACATGCGTACTGTCCACATTCCATTACACAAACACGCGGACTGAGGGGCTTTTCCAGTAAATCAAGGAAAAAAGGGAATCCTCATGACTGCTGATGCAGAGAGGAACTGACGGCAGGCTAAACAAGGACACTTTTTTTCCTTTTGGGGCTTTGGATTCAAAATAGCAAGTTACAATTTCACCACAAGGAAGTCCTTCTGGAGCTTGTATTCACGTCAGATATCATGAAAATACAGTTGTTCTGTTTTTTTCTGAAAGCCTCAAGGACTAGTCGGTTGTTAAAAGCAGGCTCTAGAACAGCTATTAATCAGACTTGGTGGTGAGATTGTTCTCAGATGCTATTTCAAAGATCGCTTAACCTCAAGTCACTTACTGTAACTCACACAGTTAATAGCTCAGAATGGAAAAAAGGAAAGAAAAAGAAAGTTAAATATCTTCCAAAGGCTTACACATCTTACTCTTAAGTAGCACAGGTTTTCTTGGCCACACAAAAGACATATCTGGTATCCACTTTTTAGAATTAATTCCACAGCATATTGTAAAGACACATGAAAGCAACTGGATACACACAACACAACTTAAGTCAAGCTGAGGCCGGTGCCATGGAAACAGCTCTGGAACATTTTAGACTTGGGACAGATGGAACATTGTAGGCAGAGGAAACCTGCTTAAATGGGTTGTGTGGTCCTGCATGAGGCATATTAGCAGCAGGAGGGATCCTGCATCTCTAACAGCTGTTGACAAAACAGCAACAGATGCTGTGGTAATGATTTTTTTTTTTTACATTCTTTTATAAATGATGAATTGTAAAAGTAACATCCATCTCCCTTAGCTGTCACTGGGATGGAGGCATAAATATCAGAGACATCTTAAAACCTGAACAAATAAAATAAAACCTATCTGCATGGCTAGATGCCACTTGTCCGTCTGTTATTCTGTCTGTGTGCAAAATTACTTAAAAATGGACAAACGGATTTGGATGAAATTTTCAGGGAAAGTCAGAAATAACTCAAGGACCAAGTGATTGGATTTTGGTTATGATGTGGCTTATAATCTGAATCCATGGATTTGTGAAAGATTTCTGTATCATTGTGATCGTAGTAACTACAACAACAAGCGGACACTACATCAGCTGCCTGCTGACGATGACATAATTGCAATCTTAATCTACCGCTGCAGACTTATCAGGACTTATCGGTCGGAAATGATACACTGATACAAACAACTGATTAAATTGTGGGCATGTTTCTGAGTCCAATCAATTCCTGCTGTCTGCTACTTAATATTTAGGTGATGCGATTCGGTATCCATACATAATGTACAAACACATAACACACGCCTTGGCTCAACATGAGGACATTTTGCTTGTGAGTACATCTATATTAAATGGCCATGTTCTATGGTGCCCTGATTTCTGCCATGAGTTTTTTTTTCAAGATTTCAGCCATTGGAAACGATACAATGACTGAGCAGCCTTGGTGGAGTACTGCACTCTCTGAGTGCTTTTCTTGTTTGTAATTTATTAAGACCAGCCTTCAGGATATCACCTCTGAAATAATATCAGGAAGCAACTGGGTCTAATAACCGGGGCATATGCTGGGCTTACCATAAAAAAGCAAAAATGCTGTTGAGCCTTGACAAACACTTCAATACTTTGAGGCAAACAATAAACAACAGTTTATTATTAAAAAATATTGGTCATTGCTAAATATTTAAATTTCTCATACAAAGTCAGAGCAAAACCGAAATGACAGGTTAGTGTATGGGATGCAGTGTAAGTCTAATGCACAGCAGCATATGATCTGGATTTACCTGACACAGTGACCAATGAGGCAGCAACTAAAACCAGCAACAGCTAGCGACATACATTGGTCTAATCTTAATGGCCGTTCTGTCAGACTGGCTCCACCGGGTGATGGATGTGTAGCTATACACTGCTCTAACCAGGACTGTGTGTTTATGAGAGCGTTTCTTCTGAGTACCATGGGAAAGAGTGTGACGGTCACACAGCATAAAACTCTGGGGAAAGAACTCCCTACTCTCCTCCTGTTTTCCACTCGTCCCCTTTAATCAGAGACATGGGACCAGAGAGAGAAAGGGAGATTTCTATATAAAGTGATGGCATGCCACAGCTCCCTGAAGGGGGAGAGAGAGGGATGAGTCACCACGCCTGCAGCTGAAGTGGAGTACAGCACCAGACTTCTTTTTCCTACTTCCCCTCTCTTTCTTTTGATGTTTTTCACTTCATCATTTCTTTGTTTCTTTCTGCTTTCCTTGGTTTTAACCTGCCGTGGTTTCCTTAGAGTGGGAGAGTTAAGTTAAGTTGTCAGATGATGAGATCACTGAGGAATGAGGCAGATCATCGTCACAACTCCATGGCAACAGAACAAATATTCCTATGCCAGTTGTGTGCCAGATCATAGCACTTCTTTCTCATTCCCTTTCACTTGGTCATTGGCATGATGGCAGATTATTCCAGTGGTGTGGACTAAAAGATCTTGAAGGAAACTTTGCATGAAATCAAATGAAATGATCTTAGTCCACAGACTGCTACCTAACCTGGATTAAGCAAACAAGATATGACAAAGAAGTCGGTGATCTTAAATGTGCTGCCAGGTTTAATTTAAAACTTAAACAGCATCAGGCTTGTTTCTTCATGAGGGTTCTTTATAAAGTTTTCAGCCTCACAAGAAAACATTACAAGAAAGAGATTGTTTTTGCATTATTTTTCAACATAGTCTTCTTTACTTTAATGAACTTAGTCCACTGATGTTCAAACTTCACACTCACTTCACAAGGAGAAGGTCACATCTTGAGTCTCCTGTTACTTCTCAACGGCATGAAAATGGCTAACATGCAAGTGAGATTTCAGTTTGGTTAACCAATAGAAGTGAGACTGTGCCAGGTCAGATGAGTACGATGTATAGGCCAACAGTTCACTGGAAAATTTGGCTGTTTCTGCCTCTTGTTCTGTGTGGACCAGTCATTGTCTTGGAGCAACAGCAGCCAGTTCAAAGTCTTCCCTTCCTTTTTCCTTTAAATGCTTCAAACATTTGACTTTTTGTGGATGGTGATGTAGGACTTTATAGAATACAAAAGGAAGTTATTTCTAGATTAGGCTGACAGCTTTTTTTGAAGTACCCTTGTATGCTAAACTTGATATGGGTTTCAGTTTTGGTTTAGTTATTTCCTGTTTCATGTTGAAAGAGTCCATCCTTTGGGAGGCCATGGCTCTGAGGTTAGAGCAGGTTGAGGGGAGTTGCTTCCCCAAGCGAAGGAGTTCAAGTATCTCAGGATCTTGTTCACAAGTGATGGAAAAATGGAACGAGACATGGACAGATGGATGGTGCGGTTTCAGCAGTAATGCAGGCGGTGTACCGAGCTGTCATGGTACAGAGAGAACTGAACCAGACGAAAAAGACAAAGTTCTTAATTTATCAGTCCATCTATGTTCCAACCCTCACCTATGGTCATGACCTCTGGGTACCAGCCAAAAGAATGAGATCGTGGGTACAAGCAGCTGAAATGAGTTTCCTTTGTAGGGTGACTGGGCTCAGCCTTACAGATAGGGTGAGGAGCTTGGGCATCCGGAGGGACCTTGGAGTAGAGTTGCTGCTCCTTCGAAAAGCATCAAAAGGAGCCAGTTGAGATGATTTGATCAAATAATTCGGATGCTTCCGAGGAGACTTCCTTTGGAGGTCTTCCGAACCTGGGAAGAGACCCCGGGGTAGACCCAGAACCCGCTGGAGGGATTCTATATCTTGTCAGGCTTGGGAATACCTCGGGACCCCCCCAGGAAGAGCTGGAAAGCGTTACTGGGGAGAGGGACGTCTGGAACGACCTGCTTCGCCTGCTCCCTCCGCAACCCGGCCCGGATAAATGGAACAACATTGATAGATGATGGATGATGGATGGATGGATGGATGGATGGATGGATGGATGGATGGATTATGTCTTCATATTTATCCTCTATTGCTCTGAAAACAGTTTAATATTTTAGATATTTGGACAACAGTGCACTGTTTAATGTGACATACAGAGCATAAAATGACATTACAATTACTTGTTATATCTGGTTTCTGTGAAGTGTCTTCAGACAATCTGAATTGCATTTGGCGCTATGTAAATAAGATTGAATTGAATACCACCAAAGCTGCAGCTAAAAGATGCAGTGTTTTGAGACCATTTTATATTTTTAAATTCCTCATACTGGTTCAGGATTGTAGTTTGTTCTTTCTGTGAAAAGTATGCAGCTCTACATTTGTCCACATTTGTGTTTAGTCATCTGGTGCCAACATCATGTGAATGTGCTCAAAGCTAGATTCACAAAAAGAATTGATACCCAGCCTCGTGTCACTACTTAGCATAGTTGCAGATGTTTAGTGAAACCAGATCGTAAAAGATATCATGGCTATGAACTTGTTTTGTAGTACAGTCCTCAGAACTGTCTGCTTGTTCTCGTATTTTATGGCCAACATGTGATCACAGTATATCCTACAGTCCCTAAAGGTAGGAAAGAATGTTCCTGTATATTCAGGATGTTGTGCTTGAGGCCACAACAATTTGCATAAACCTATGGCCTCCCTAACATAGGAGCTTTGTTGGGATGCGTACATGAATCTAGCACGAATAAGGATTTTTTGAAGTGTTTCCAAGGCTGCAGACACGTTTGCGTGAGGCAGCTCTGTGCTGTTTTCACTCTAACTCCTTTCAGCTCTCACTGCAAGACACAGCTTGCCATTGTCGACTATCACTGTTGTTTTTACGGCATACTTGGCTTCATGGGTATTCAAAATCATGTACTTTCATGCACAAGCACACATCAGCAAATCAAATGCAGTCTTATAGACACACACAAACCCAGTGTGATGAGTAAACCCCATCATTAGTAATTCATTCTGTGACTGATGACATTTATTGTAGATATCATGAGTGTACCATTCCACTGACCTAAGCATGTGAACTTGGGCAAAGCTTTCCATGCACAAATGTTACATTTTTCTTGCATCAATCAACTTCTGGTAAATCCTATTGAGAAGAAATGTAATTATGATATAATAAGGAGCTGACACTTCAGCTTTGCCTCCCTCCCCTCTGTCCCTCTCTGGGTCTATGTGCAGTTCCCCATGATTGACTAACACAGACTTAAGCGGTAAGGGATGACAGTGGTCGTTTCCATGGCCACCCTGTGTTACTCTTTCCAATAACAATGGAGGAAGCTGATGTTTATGGTGAGATTTATGGAGCAGCAGAACAAGTGGCTTCCTCCTCCGCTGTTTGCGCTTGTTCTGTTCCCTCCCGTGTGTCCTCTGCTCTAAGCTAACAGGAGCGCTAAGCTACAGGGGAACACCAGCCATAACAGTGTGTGCAAGCTGAGAGTGGCCTCTCATTTTCAAAACCACTACAAACATTTTACATCAGACTTCCTGAGGGTTGATTTGAAACAGATGGAATAAAAGAAAAATGTTTAAAATCAGCACAGCAGAGGTCATTGCCAACACTTAGCATGGGATAACCTACATGGCATAACTCGTTTGGGTTATTTTCAGCTGAAAATTGCAGCTCCCTAAAGTCCTGTTGCCATAGTGACGTTGCATGGTTGCCTGCACATGAACCAAAATAAACTGTTACTGACTGATGAAAATTCTGCTTTGAGGTAAAAGGGTTATTTGTCATGAAACAGATCCTGCATGTGACCCCATCTAAAAAGCAAACATTGTGATTTTTTCAAGACATTTTTTTAGCATTCACAAGTGATGCTACAAGAAATGCAACATTGTATGGAACTGCAACAATTGGACCAATTGGATTTGGACCCATCAATGGAATAAGCAAGCAAGAAACAAAAAGCAGCTGAAAATGATGGTTTTTAATTTGTAACACAAAATTAAACCACTGAGCAAGGAGACAAAGAGAAGCATTCAGAGAGGGAAGCCAAGCTGGAAAGGAAGTTGTACACATGGCCATATTCTGAATATATGTTTCTAATCATAATCAGCTATGGCAGATCTGTTTGCGTACTGTATTGCATCATGTATTAGTATTTCAACCAAAAAAGTAAATACTTACAGGAAAACTTCTCATACTTCTCATAATATGACTACTATTATCACCACTAATACTACACTACTGTTCAAAAGTTTGGGACCATCCAGTCAATTTCATGTTTTCCATGAAAACTCACACTTTTATCCATGTGCTAACATAATTGCACAAGGGTTTTCTAATCACCAATGAGCCTTTGAACACCATTAGCTAACACAATGTAGCATTAGAACACAGGAGTGATGGTTGCTGGAAATGTTCCTCTGTACCCCTATGGAGATATTCCATTAAAAATTTCCAGCTAGAATAGTCATTTACCACATTAACAATGTCTAGACTGGATTTATGATTCATTTAATGTTGTGGTCACTAAAAAAGTTGCTTTTCTTTCAAAAATAAGGACATTTCTAAGTGACCCCAAACTGTTAAACTGTAGTGTTTATGGTACTTTTGTTTTTTAAAGGTCTGTGATAATTCTAGACTGGAATTCAGGTCAGGCAACCCATTTGTTTGTCAGATATCTCCTTGTGTGTCTGTGGGTTTAAATCATCTGAAATGTATGTGCAGTGTGTGTATGTGGGTAGGCATATATGGATGTATGAGGGGCGGCTTTTCCAGCTATGCTAGAAGTATGTGATTGCAATGTTGCTCAGTTTATCCAACACTAGGCCCAGACTGAAAAGTCTCTACACATATCTAAGCTGCCAGAGGATCTCAAGGACTTTTTTCTTTAGCACAAACAACAAATCAGATATGCCGTGTCCTGTAAATGTTGTGAAATTCTACTGAATGTATTGGCATAAAAGTATGTAGACATTCATGATGCCTAGAGGATGAGTCAACTGATGCTGGCATGAGTAGGTTTTAGTAAATTGTCTTGTCAGTTATTGGAGGGATTGTGTGACATGCAGTTCACATTCATGTTCCCCTCTGGATGAATTGCAATAACTCTTCATATAGTGGCATAAGGTCAAAATCTCAATAGGTTTAAAAACCTTAAATAGGGTGGTTAGCCCTGTCATTGTGAGAAAGCAACACAGTGCAGCCTCAGAGTCACTAGAACTCATGTAGATTATTAGCTTTATTACTATCTATATTCTGTCTATAACAAAGCAGAAATCAGTTCCATAAAATATATTGGTGTTTTTTATATTATCATCATGTTACCACAGCAGGATGCTCAAACAATATTTTTTTTTCCATCCAACAAAGAGAAGTCCTGCCAGAGTACCAAGTAAAAAAAACTTTGAGGTTACTTTCAGAACTTTCACCTGCCTGGATAACCATTATCACACGGCTAAGGCATTATACTTGGATCATGTAAGAACTTTATAACCATCTTCATGAAAACTATGCAAACTCCATCTGCTGGTAAAAGCCTAAAGACATGTCTGAAAGCTACAGGAAAAAGTGGACATTAAGAAAAGGAGTATTTTTCAAGTCATGATCAGAAATGCCATTAAGTTTAATTTATTAAAGACTCTAGCTTCCTTTGAAATGAAGTTTGCAGTTTCAGAGATCTCCACAGCAAATATGACTCTTGCAGGCACTAACCATCCCATACACACAGTTTTAGAAAATTGCAGATCAAAAGTAGATCCTAAAGTCCGGATAAGAGGGTGTAATTATCAAGTCATTATAAAAGTAAATTAGTGGGCTACTTATCACAAACGTTCCTCTGTTCAAGTCCAATAATGTAACGGGCCATGAGAGAATTCAAAGCTGGAATCATATGACTGAGAGGATCATATGAGGGAAAACAAACTAATGTTTTCAATAACCGCAGCTTTTGACTATGAGTCACTGACATTTGAGTCATGTGGAACAGTTCCTACTTAGAAACAAACAAATAAAAAAGATCTTCAGCTTAACACAGATCTGACAGATAGTTTCTCCATGGATGTCAAGTGAGCTGCATTAGAGCAGATTTGTCTTGCGTTCTGCCAAAGCTAAAAAATGAGAGAGCATTTTTGAACAACTGAGCTTAAACAAACTTTGAAGAGTAAGTGGCAGTGGTAAACTGTGTCTGTTAAACAAATAATTATTGTACGTACACAATCTACTGATGACTGTGTGAACAGGATCGAGAGATGTGAGCACTAAATGAATACAAAAAAATCTCACATGTGATCAATAGAAACTGGGTTGGTTCTGATTTAAAAGCCAAAGATGTGCTATCAATCAGCATATTCCATTCTGTGGTCTCTTACTCTATGGATGTTTCTGTCTCATCCACACTATTACATTTGAAACACATAATTTCTGCATTATTTATGTCTAGCGGCCACGCTACTGCTGGACTCGTTGGAGTTGAATGTTGGTGTGGATTTGCAGAAATGAACAGTTAAGGAAACAATGATGCAGACGTGTGTTCGCTCTCTGATGAGGTCTAATGTTAACAGTCTTCTAGATGAAAACAAAGACATTAAGGCCAGAAATTATTTTAACATGGAGGCTTTGCTGACCTTGTTGTCTCTATGGATGGAAGGCTCATCACAGTTTTTGAAATAAGGAATCGATACATTGGTCACTTAATATTGCTGAATATTATTGGGTCATAAATGTGACTTATTTGCCATTTAATGTTTCTTATTTCCTAATACAATGTGTTTCTTATTCAGGAACATGCAGTGTAAAACCTACAACTACATCCTTGTAGCCAGCAGCTGCCACAGGAACTGCCACATGGGTCACGTGCACGCCAGCATTCAGCCATGGAGGCTACAGCTTCACTGAGATGCTTGAATAGTTCAGGTCTACATCATGATATTAACAGGGGGGGCTGCCTAGTAGGACAAAATAACACCAAGACAGAACAGACCTTGGAGGATATAGATATTAGTTGGAGTAAAGATGCTATGTACAGCAATGACAGCACAATACAAACACTTCTCTTTTATGTTTTAAATATATATTTTTTTGGCCTTTATTAAATAGGACAGTAGAGAGAGAGAGAGAGTAATGACATGCAGTAAATGGCGATGGGCTGGATTCAAACCCATGACTGCTGCATTAGGTCTATAGCTCCTGCTTATGGGTCGCCCTCTCAATCAGCTGATCGATCTGGGCGCCCAATACAGTCTTAGCAAAACTGCACATTTTGCAGAATTTTAGTTAACTGTATGTAAATACATAGGTTTTAAAAACCTGTATTTAGTTCAACTTAAAATCTCAGAACAAACAAACATAATTTTGATGTATTTTGACTTGAAATGATGAGATAAATGGCTATACTTCTTTAATATTTCATCAATCTTTTCAAATTTTAAAGACACCCAGGCTTTCATTTTTACTCCGCCAAGGAACACGGCGGAGTTATGTGACGATCGGCATTGATTTGTCTGTCTGTCTGTCTGTCTGTCTGTCTGTCTGTTCGCAACATTACTCAAAAATGGAATAACGAATTTGGATGATATTTTAAGGAAAGGTCAGAAATGACACAAGAACCAAATGATTAGATTTTTGGCAGCTTATAGTCTTGATCAATGGAGCTGTTAAGGATTTCCCATTGAGATAGAGGCACGGCGTCACTGTAACTATGACAACAAGTGAACGCTACATCAGCTGCCTGCTGATGATCACATGATTGCAATCCTAATACAAATCCACCACTGCAGACTTAGCCGAAATGATGCAAGGAACAATTCATTAAATTGTGGGGGTGTTTCCGAGTCCCATCAATTCCCTTCACCTGCTACATATTTAGGTGACGCAATTTGGTATCCGTACAAAACATACACATGTACAACACACACCTACGCTCAGCGCAAGGTCAGAGAATGGAACAGTCTCTCTGAGTGCTTTTCCTGTTTGAGTTGTAACAACAAGATATATTTTACAGTGTAAAAATACAAGGGAAACTCAAGTATTCAAGCGAGTGAGAGCACATGTATTTTAAGCAAGTAGACACTTAAGAATCAAGCAGAAAACAACCTGATAACTGATGACAAACAGTATCTCCATGTCACAAACAAGTTTGTCTACGCCCCGTCCTCGGATCTCTAAAACTAAACAGGAACACAGTCTTTTAAATGCCCTTTCCTTCTCATAATCAAACAAGTATGTGATAGTTGCTATTTTTAGATCGCTCTCCCCTTCTCTTGCTGTCTCCTTTATCTTCTCACCCTCGTCCTATCCTTCTCTCTGTCCTGTCCTCCCCATTTTGTCGTTAAGCTCTCTTCAGTGAAGATTTGACCTGCTGCCTGATGTTCACACCTCTCCTTCCTCCTGTTCCAAAGCCAAAAATCTCCACTAAAAAAAACATGCTCCAAGCTCAAACAATGTTACACACAATCCGGCCTGTAAAATGAGCCAGGCACATTTGTGGCTCACATGTCCATATATGGACCTGGACTGACCTGTCTGAGAAGAATGGGTTCACTCTTGATAAATTTAAATGGACAACGTCACTGTGAGTCTGATCGTTCCCAGGCTGTACTTTACAGTGTTGCAGTTATGATTCAAATCTACAAAGAGCAACCCATGAACAATACTTAATTTGTAACTTATTCAGCTGAAGCTGTGAGCAGAGTAAGAGGGGCCATTTAAACCCATCATTGAAATGTAGGGAATGATATGGCAACAAGTGTTCAGCTTTGACTAAAAAGGTTGAGCAAAATCTGCTCTGACAGAGTGTTTATGAGATGTTCTTTCAATAGGCCAAGATCCTGATTCCTTTGAAGGTCAGGAGAGGTAGAAGAAAGAAAGGAAAAGGACAGACTTGCATTTGTGTTTTGAGTATTTGGCTGGTAGAGCATGAAGGAACACAGAAGAATTCATAATTTAAAAATTAGATAGTGGTGGTGTCGTGGTGACTGCTGTGAGATCAGCATCCCACATATAAAGCTGCGGCAAGAGACTAGGGCTAACATTCATAGTCTCTTATGTGGTTTATCCTACAAAAATCGTTTGGTTAAGGTCAGGAAAAGATGGTGATTTAGACTATGTGCAGCGTTCATTGCATTAAAGAAACCCATGGTCTTTCCGTGACTGTAGCAGTGGCTGCTGGGCTTCTTCATTGTTCCAGCACTGTTGAGTAAGAGTCTTTGATTTCATTACCACATGGTTTATGCAGCTCTCATAATTCAGTATATATCTGTCTTTGACTGCTGCAATTTACAAAAATTATCAGTGTCTAATGTGCACTACTTAGTACACTGACGACAGCCCCTCTCTTTAGTATATACAAAATAACACTTTTCAGGATGTGCTTTTCCCCCGTGCTCCCTTGTTCATAATTACGCACATCAAGACCTTCACATACGCACACAAAACTACTATCAATAAATCCAAGCAACTACTCAAGTCAAGCCAAGCATGACGTGTAGTCAATAGTGCAAATTAAACCATTCGCCCAAGTGCATTTTGGACATTTTAAAAGAAACTTATTTGTCTGCCTAGCAGGGAGAGATCGGTCACAGAAAGCAGGTCAGGTAAGCTGCTCTGGTGTTTAAAATAGCCATTCCATTCTTTCACCATAGAAACCAATAGTTCAACAAACTGCACTGGAGGATCGCTGCACAAAATATCTCCAGACACACAAATGACACTCTAATCCCAACTTTATTGTGAACACATTAAAAGTAACGCTGCAGCTGCGTTAGTTTTTGGATCAGGGCATTTCACTGCCAGAAGTAAACCATATCATAGGTCCCAGAGGACACTGAATTTTGAGTTTAATGCATTGAAGGACAAAGATTAAACACACAAAAGCAAGTGTATCCCAAACATTTTTCTGAATGGAAGATTTCACGACACCAACATTTCCTTTCATTTCTGTCCTTTTGGCTCTGTACTCAAGTGCACTGATTTTCCTAAAAAAGTCAATAGAGCAGAACAACATTCTGCTCCAGACAAGACAGGGAGAAGTGTTTGACACCCAGGTACATGGAGTTATAGTAGTCTAGTCTTAAGGGGATGAGTGCAGTGATTATCATGTTTTTCCAACATAGGATCTAATCCAATATGGTAAAATACCTTAGCTGATAACAGCACTCCTTTACCACAAAATCAAACTGTTAGTCAAATTTCCTTCCTGAGTCAACAATGACATCTAACTACTGAGTTTGGCCGACAAATGTCTTGAGAGGCTTTTTCATGGTTGTTGTTGTGTGCGGAGGACCAAACACAATCCCCTCCATTTCATTTTCATTTAGCGGAAGCCAGTTTCTAGCCATCTGACATTTCACCTCCTGGTGGCAGGCTAAAATGACCACAAGAGGTCATGGAGCAGTGACACAGGCTGAAGATTATTAAGGCTGGCAGAGCAGGCAGGCACCAGAGACGGATTGTAATCAGGCAGACAATAACCCATCGTATACGAACAATTTTTGATAAGAAAAAGTTTTAAAAATCTGTGCAAATAGCTGAGGTTGGCCAGGACAAGACAGGACAGGAAGCAGGAACAGAGTTAAGAACAGCGTTGTTAGAATTAGAACTTGTTGTTTAGAATATTAAGCAAGGCTTTCATTGCTGTCATTCCCTTTAGGGTGTGGCTGAACAGTAAGGGCAAAATTGGAATAAAAGTTTAGTCTTACGATCAAACGTAAAGAGATTATGGTGATAGTCTGAAACGTCATTGAAGAGTTGATATCAATTCATGATACTTTTTATGGATAACAGTGTACATTCTCAAAAAAATCCTGGGAAACAATGATACTGTAGTGTTAAATGGGATTTTAAAAGATTGCTATACAAAGAGAAGTACTTTGCCTAACATAGAGGGGACAATCATAGCAAACACTGACTTTCAGAAAGTTACAGACCCTCATTCAACACCTGAGAGATGTGCCAGCAGGAGGTCACCAACACAAACTGATCATAAGGCATGCAATTTGTTGAGACTGAAATTCCTGACTCTCATCACTCCATACATCCAAAGACTGAATACTCATTAAAAATACACACTCAAAAATGCTTCTTACTTTAGTTTGCAGACAGGGCTCTTTGGAATTTAAACATTATTGTAAATGATGAACTCCAAGATGTTATGTCCAAACTGTATGCATTGCTTTTTGCTGTTACTTTTCGTGACCTTTGAATTTATTTCATTTCAGATCTCTTTTGACAACATGTGATGTGAATTATCCTGGTGGGTGGAGGACCTGGGAAGGAGGAGAAGCAGAGTTGTGACTGATTCCACATGAGGAGGAGGAGGAGGCAGGAGGAGGTTAGAATGGAGAGCTGAGGATGCCTGAGCCGTGAATCAGCTGTCTAAATATGATCCCTGCTCTTCATCGCAACACACCCATCCACATCCCGTACAAAGTAAATGGACGCCTCCTCTTCTTCACGTTTATCCTTCGCTCTTACTCTTCCATATACTGCAAGACCATAAATTGTAGCGTCTCTCCTTGTAGCCTTTCATAGTGTTGCACTCAGGTGCACACAAAAAAGCGATGGCGGAGTGGGTTGAAGAATGAAAAAAATGGTCAAGTACATGCTCATACAGCTCAAGATAATTTAGTGATTGATTTGCCCTTTGATTAATTTGCAGGCCAGCATTTAAATTACAACTGCTATCTATTTTTTCTGCTAAATGTTCAACACTGATGAGTGGAGCTTTATTTTTTTTCTCTCCCTTATGCACATTTTGTTGTGAAGAGTCACATTCCAGGCTAAATACTGAGTGAGTGCAGGAAGCTCAAAACTCTGGCATCACCTGTCAAGCAACTGGACACAGATGTTTATTGGGTAAATCTCTGGTTTACTGGACATTCAGGCCTAAATGAGCCAAAGACAGACACATAGACCCAATCACACACCGACACAAACACACCCACAAACAGACTGCTGCACATGCAGGGAGCCAGGCGCTTCCTACTGATGTGCTGACAGAGACACCACTGATTAGCATCCACATCGTACAGTAGCCTGGGCTAGCCGGCATACCAGTGGCATTATGGGGCATTGTTGGCCTTGTTGGCAATACTCCAGCTAATTTTGACTTGGATCTGGCTGCTCCTAGATTTGATTAACTGTAGTAAGTCATGCTAGAATTAAATCTAATATAATCTGACTTATGTGACGGCACAAATGTTCAATATTTGGAAAATTATATTTAAACCCATGAGAAACATATTCTTGAACATCAGAGGGCAGCGAGGTCAGTAAGTCTTTTGTATACTACTAAGATGCTTTGATAAATACATAAATACATGTATAAATATTTGTTATATATGAGATTTATGACATCCACAAGAAAACAGGATCAGCTCCATCAGTCTCTGATTTGTTAGGACCACACTTGTGAAGAGGCCCAGGAGAAGCGGGGCAAAGACAAGCCAGTCGACAGCTGCTAATAAAGCAGAGATTAAGCACCCTGTTCTCCACTACAAAGCCCTCTTGCTGCGTCCTCCCTGCGTGAGCGGGCCCTCTGTAACACTGAACACCACTCAGTAACAGTATGTTTTCATTATCAGCAGAGTGCCGGGGCTGGGCTTTTCCTCAGCGCTCCAACAGCACAAGTACAGATCAGGGTGCTTGAATCAGAACTCAGTGTCTTGTCTGGCACAGTGTAAAAAAGGCTAAACACTCAGAAAACCTGCCACACTGTAAAAACTGCTCAGGAACAGCTTGAGGAACACAACCAAGAGCCCAAGGTGTTGCTTTGGCCTCTAAACTCTCAAAATACCAATCCAATCAAGCAACCATAGGTGTACCAAAACAAACCTGATTCATGGAGGCCCCACTTCACTGCCCACAAGACCTAAAGGATCTGCTCCCAAACACTATAGGACAGTGGTTCAGCGCTCATGCTCAAACATGTCAGAGCTGTTTTCACTCCATGAGAAGGACCAACACGATATACAATAATAGGCAAGTGGTATTAATGTTGTTGGCTCATTATTGTTATGCATTATTTATTAATACAGGTGAATTAAAACCCCGTAGACCATGTTCTTGGAGTACAAATACAGAATACTACTACTGCTACTGCCTTGTATGTCCCTGTATGTTGTGAATGGTGTTTGTGATGATGCATGGAGGAATACGATGACAGCCCTAATGAGTCCAAACGAAGGCTACGTACTAATGTGTTGACACACTGTTGTGGAAGCCAGACGAACAGTTCACTAGGGATGTTGGTGGGTTTGTCACTATTTACTGCTGATTTTGAAAGAATCTGACCTTAAGGAGCAACAGAGGAGCACAGAAAATTGAGAACAGAACAACACATTGTGGTTTGCTTTTTTTAATGAAGATGAATCTGGTGTTATGTCATTGTTGGCAACCATAAACAAAGCCAGTGTTTTCAGTTAGTGAGGGAGCCAGAGATAGGCATTTCAGGGGGAGTTTCTCTTGCCACAGGGCCCAAGAACTTAGCTGATGCTGGAAAAATCCCAACCTGTTTTGTTTTTCACTATGCAGTTTTCACGCATAGATTGTATTGGAAACTTTGCAACCCTCAGCTTCTAGACTTTATTAGATACTAATTTAAACTGATTTATGACCCTCTCAGATTGGGAAACAGCAATGTCATTGAATTCCTTCATGTGAAATAACCACATTAGCTTTTTCTTGCTCAGAGCTCTTCCATGCTCATCTGCAGATGGCAAGATATAAAACGCCATGGTGTATGCCAAGTGAAGGTGAGGCCAAAAATATTGTGCAAGCATGTTAGACTGGCATTATTGTACAACCACTCACAGTCAGACAGTCTGGGTTGCTAAAATGGAGCACTCATTTGACTCCTACCCAACTCTTGGATAAAAACTGAGGGAAACTCAGAGCGTGTGGTTGGTCCAAGCCATGATGTCTGAGTCAAGGGTGGAAACTCTGAATGTTCTCGCGCCACTGTGCAAAAAGCTGCAAGCTATTACACATCACACTGCAGCCTCACAGGCTAAAAAAAGAAACAGGGCTCTCCTCAACTCCCTCAAAGAAAAAAAAATCTTGCTCTCTGTCCTCTTAAATGAACCATCTGCCCCTCAGAGCTCTCCTGTCTGCTGTCCCTCTCTGCTACCACTCCTCTACCTTAAACAGAACCTTGAGCATGCTTGTGGTATTTTCCATCTTTGCTTAAAAAAGTGGGAAAGAGTGAAATGACTTTCCGAATGGATTCCGTATGACTTTGGCAGGCAGCGAGCTTGGCTTACATGTGAAGGCTTCAGGGAAAGCTGGTGTTCATAGTCCTATGCAGAGTGTTCTACAGGAGAAAACTATCTGAAAGCCATCTGTAGTGGAAACTGAATATTTAACCATTGTATACTAGATTTGGGACAGGGCAGAGATGATGTAGAACAACATGTAGGAACATAACAGTCATAGACATACAACTACGATCTCTGCTTCTGTTATGTTTCTTGTCTAAGAATATATGAGCTAAACCTGCATGGACAGTGGAATCAATACGAATCAGAAGTCACTGACACAGTTGTTTGTATTCTGATCACAGTCACAATCGTGTTGCTTGGAGCATGTTGATATCTGCATTTACAGGCTATTTCATGAAGTGTAGTTCAAGAATACTTGGAAAATGTAACACAAACCAAACTGGAAAATGACTAGAAGCTGTGTTATCTGATAAATAAGCGTAAAAATCTGCCTGTTGTATCCATGGCTGTGTCTTAATAAGTTGCCATGTTTTATTGGATTATGTTTAGTCTGAAAATGTCAGTTGTCTCATGCTGTAAAGAATGTATATTGATTCACAACTTCCACCTTAGGAAAATACTTTTTTTGATTTATTAAATTATTGTGCATGCATTCATCTTAATTATACACTGTATATTTATGTGCTCTGATCTTTTTAAGTTTTGCCCAGTACATTTGCATATTTGAGCCATTTTGCAATAAAATACGAGGTGATGAATTCAGATGCAACAGCATCTCTTTATTTCTTATCTAAAGAAAAGTGTTACTGTCTGAGGAGCATGTTTTTACTACTGTCAATTCAGCACTGAGCACTGGCCAGCAGCAATTAACCCCTCCCTAAAATCATCTGCATCCAAGTAAAGTGAGCAACATTATGGAAATCCAAAGGTTTTACATTTATTTGCACTAAACCACCTCTGTATCATTTTCTATAGGATTCTGTAGTAAATGATGTAGCAGTAACTACACTTACACTCACATACAAAACCCCAAACAGTTGTGTGGTTCACCCATGGGCCACACCCTTCCCTCATACAATGTTATGAAGTTTATACAAACCACCAGACACCCCAAACGGATGAACACGGTCACACATGGAAACAGGTACATGAACACTCTCTCACCTGGTAGATCATGACTTTAAAGTTGCGCCTCTTGAGCAGCTCTGCCTCGTTGTTCTCCAGCTTCTTGATCTGGCCTCCCTGCTTCTCCAGTGTGGCCCTCACTGTCTTGACATTGACGCTCACCTTGCGTACCTTCTCCATCATCTTATTGACGCTGTTGGATGTGGTGCTGTGACTCTTGGACAGTTTTGTCAGCTCGCCTTGGATGCTGGTTACCGAACGCTCCATCTCCTGCTGCCTGGCCTCCAGCCCACTCTGGGTCTGCTGGATCTGGTCCACCGCCCCAATGATCTTGTCAAGCAGAGACAGTACCATGACCCCATTTGCCTGTGGATCCAGCTTCGCTGCCTCGTCCTTGTCTTCGGTGTTGTCCCCCTCTGTACCCATGGTGGACAGCTCTTTCTTGGCTGCAGCCAAGGCATCATCTTCATCATCTGAGGGTGGGAGGTTGATCTCATCATCTGAGATCTCAGTGAGGGTTTGAGGCTCTAGCTGGCTACTTGATGGTTCCAGTGCTTCCATGGCTGCCATGTTGGTGGATTTGTAATATCAGCGGATCAACCTCTTTTCAACACTTTACTTTTAGATTCCTTCTCGACTGCTTGTCTTCTCAGACGTTTCTTCCTTTTTTCTGTTCCGTGGACCTCTGTTCTTTTTCACTCCTGCTTATAACTCACTTATCTCTCTCCACCATACATGCACTCTGTATTTCTTTGCTGTCTGTCTATTCTGCCTACTTCAAGTCCCTGGAGTCAGACCAGTGAGCAGGGGAAGCCAAGCGATGCTGGATGTGAATGCCACACCAGACAGAGAAACCCTCCAGTCAAGCTACAGCCGGCAGAGTTTTTTCTCTCTCCAGCAACACCCCCCTTCCCCCTTTTTTCCCTTCACCTCAAACTCCTCCCTTATCTCCTCCCTAAACATACACACATCAGAAAGACTCCACCTCGGTCCACCCCTTCCATGAGTCAGTGACACACCCCCTCGGTGGAGCCTTGTCCCATCAGCATGGTTGGAATAGTTAGCAGAGCTGCACTGATCTGCTTGTATACAAGCTGAGGCACAGTCAAAGGAGGAATGTCAGGCGGGATTTGTTCCTGTTTCCACCCCATTTTCTCCACTCTGTTCAGGACATGGGAGGCAGGGGAGGATTTATTATGGATGAAGACACAAGAGAAAAGGACTAAAACAAGTCCTGATTGGGAAGAAAAAGATCATTTGATGAATATGATGAATGTTCTTCCTGTAAAGCTAATAATGTGGCTCAAAGTCAACCAGCTTTAGGTGAATACAAATGAGAATTTACGGTTCTCACTTAAGCTCATTTACCAGTTTTTAAAATTTGCATCTCACCCAGGAAATCATTTTTGCCTCAGTATTCATGAGTTACAATGAAAATGCCATTCATTACAAACTGAAAAAGTTAGTTAAAAGTTCATGAGAACTTGATTATTCAGATTCAGAATATTTTGTCAAGCTAATATTCTCAGGCTCAGGAAAAAATGTACTTGCTGAAGCACTACCTGCAGCACTGGCTTTGACTTTGATCATGTAACAACTGGAAATTTTTATTAAAAAATCCTGCTAATGCACAGTTTCACCCATGATGTCAGTTCCAGGCAGAGTGCTTATCTGAAGCGTGTATTATGCCCCAAAATACCAGCTGAATGGTAAAAGCGGTTTTCTTAAATGAAGCTCGGCCATTGCAGGTAAGAACAGCTGAGGATCAAAGTCATCAGCAGCTGCAAGAAATAAAAATGTTTGGGATAAGATTTTAGAAAGGCATTGTCTCATTTGGAATCAGTGGAAAGTATTTTTCCACAGAGCACCTTGCCATCACAACATTCACATTGAATTCCATATGCAGCTCAGTGGCATTGTCTGTCTCACTCTGTCTCTGCACAGCAAGGGAAAACATTCTAATGCATGCATGTTATAAAAACCACATGGTACCCCAGAACGAGGCAGAGCGCTAGCTTTGAAAAGCTGTTTCTTATAGAAGTCTGCCACAGTAATTTATGTACATTATGGGAGTTCCATGCTTCCAAAATTCCTCACTGGCAGCCAGCCAGTGTCCTGGATTAAACCCTGCACCATGTGGAACAGAGAGGGCTGAAAGTCTACTGTGGCCATTTGTAAGAGGAAAATTTCTGCAGGATCTCGTTAGCACTGACTCAACACTTGGCCACTTGTGGACTATTCAGCCACATCTGGTAGGCCTTATTTCAGGATGTTTAGAGAAGTGGTATTGGTAACACTTTACTTTGGTATAAGAAATAATGTGTCATAAGCATCTCACAGACAAGTTACAACATGAGAATCATTTAATTAGAGCTTAAAATGAAGTAGTGAGATAAAGTTTTAGCATGTAAAAGTAAAGGGAGGATGCTTTCAAATATTACAGGCATCTTAGAGAGCTTGTGTAGTTCTTCAGTGGATTCAGTCTATGTTAGTGTCTCCTGGCTCTTCATGTAATCCAGAGTGACTCCATGATGTTGGCATCATGGCCATGTGGAGCTTTTATCACTTATTACAAGACTCTGTGTTTCCTTCTTGATGGTGTTGTGCTATAACAGAATCCAAGCATCTAAAGTGTTTACAACTTTTGCACAGTACTGTAGTTCAGCTTATAAAAAAGGTAGAATGTTTCAGGCTTCATGACATTACTGATTAACAGCTGCTATAATAAATGATTTTAGAATAACAGTGGATTAAATGATATGTAAAATGAAAAGTGTCACTCATGGTGATGAACCCTGAGACCCTACTACCTGCCCAGCATCCAACAGAAGATCAAGCTGCATCTTAAAGCCAACCTTTTTATTCATTTGAATGAGCTGAAAGAACCTAAACGTTTGCCTCTACAATGCAAGGCCACGTTCTGTAGAAAGACGATGCTATGACTGATAGGCAAGTGCACATTCTCGGTGGAATACAGCAACAAATATTATGCAACAAGTGTTATTATTACTATGCAACAAAAACAATATTGCTATAGTTTACCTGGAGATTGTTGCTATTTAAAATAAAATACGGTTAACACTCCATCATTATTTCATGAGGGGGACACTAGACTAACTCACCAGATGTAGATTTGGGGCATAAGCCTGCATTTCACCTGACTCTCTCCTTTCCGTCTGTATTCTACCATTTTCAAAATCCCCTTCACTACGGAAAACAACAACCTTTGGGCCTGTGACTTGCAACACCGAAGATTTCACATATTTCCAAAAGTTTGGATTGTGCAAAATAGCAGTGATGCTGTTTTTTATTTATTTATTTTTGTGTATTATACATTTTAATGACAGTTCTGGTCTCCCTGCGTGCAAATGTTAATCTAAAACAGTCCCTCTACCTGTTCTTTGCCTCACCCAAGACAACTGGAATTCATTTAGTGAAATAGAAACAACCTAAACTTTTTTCTTGCTGTAGCAGAATGATATGTTGCAGACAGATCATTCAACGCAGGGCTGTGTCAATGCAAGAGAATTCTCTTTTCATGTAAAAGTAGGTGGAGACAACCATAATGTCATGCAGCTCTGTGTCTGCTGGTTGTAAGTAAGCAATAGTTTGCTCACATTTACAGGTTTGCCAAAGGTGAAATCATGCACGATGTTGTGTTTTCAGTTTCTCTCAACTTTTGTCTTCAAATGGCCAAAAATATCAGTAAATGCAGGTTTTGGAATCCAACATTTCGCTGTGTAATGAAGGTCAGCTTCATTACCTATATGGGAGTTCACATTCTGGGATAAAGATATAATAAGACAACAACTGTGGCATAGGTTCAATGAGTGTGGCCTTGGGGCTAATATGTGCTGCCATGTGCTGTTTGATGACGTCTCCTCAGGGCACTGGGTGAAAACCCTGGTGAGACCTATAAGACAGAGAAAATAACCGTTTTAGTTACATGATTGAGTGATTTGACTTGCTAACTGAATGACTATTAAAGTAGGTATGTGGAATTATTTTAAGAATGTGTAAATCGAAAATTCTCTGTTCCTTGTTTAAAATTCGGGAGGTCTTCTTAGAATGTGAAGGGCTATGAGATGGTACATGTCGTGAACTGGCGCTTATTTTAATAAAATTGAACTGAATTGAATTGAATTGGGTTGAACAGAGAGAGAAAAAATGTTTCTGCTTTGGGGAGGAATCTTAAAAGAGCCCAGTCTTCTTCTACAGTAACATGGTGTGTTGGTTATATTGATTTGATAATCCTAAAGTTAAGGTGGTTGGTTTACCACATTACATTATTTTTGCATTTTACCATTGCATTGGTTCATTAAATTGAAAAATATCGCCATTATTTTATTATCTTAATGTATTTTAATTTTAAATCCGTGATTATGGCATCTATAAATATACTACGTGGATGTCATGTTTCCGTTCAGTCACCATGTCATACTAATCCCTCACATCCTCCAGCATCCTTGTCAATTTCACCAAATTTCAAAATAAGCTACCGGTTAATTTTTCAAAATAAAGTCCAAATGACGACTGCATTAGCATGATTTTGTACGGAAGAAAGCACCATAGCAGATGATTAATAATATTACATATATGGAATACATTGCTATCATTAAAATGCTTGGATACATTTTGAAAGGATGAAACATTTCCGTGAAGTAGCGACACGGTGCTTTTATTTTTTACTCCTTCATTTTCCGGATGTATTGTCTGCATTTCTGTGTAACTTGACGTTCCGCCGTGACCTCCGCATCCAGCAGGCAGCATCCAGGAGGGAGGACCGGACGAGAGGCTGCAGGTTACCGGGTGAGTAGCTGCTCGTCAGGAAATTATTCATATAGACGGTTAATACATGTTTGTCAGTGTTAGTGGGAGAGCTGTGAACTGTGTAACCCGTCAAGCTATATTTTAACGTGCAGGGCTGTGATAATAAATACGTATTTCACTGAATTGGTGTTCGAAATGACGCATTTTAGCGCATTAAGCGAATCGTAGAGACCATTAGCGTTAAAACACAGTCTGTGTAGAGGCTACATCATAGCCTGGTTCTGGGCCTATATTCACCGCTGTGTTAATATTTGGCATTAAAAAAAACGTAAAAGTTACTATCTGACATTTGAAATGAGTATTAATTATTAGTATTCGTTGGTGTATTTGGAAGGAAAGCGGGAGTGTTTGTGAGAGGAGCTAGGCCGGATGAGCATCATCATGGCGTCCTTGAGCAGTGAAGGGCAGAGCAGCAGCAGCAGGGATGCTTCAGCTTTAACAGACTCCACTCTGTAAGACAGAAATAGATTCACGTAGAATAGTCACGACATGTAACATTTGTGGGTTTTGTCAGTCCTTTGCAAATCTAAACGAAAAATACTAAGTCTTCAGCTTCTTATTTAGTATTTTCTTCTTTTGCGTCATATCTTTACGTAGATTACACGAGTAATGAATGAATAACAACATCAGACTGCTGTGGAAGAATAATGAATAGAATAGAATAGAATAGAATAGAATAGGTCTTTATTGTCACTGTTACAAAAAACTAAAATTAATTTAGCACTCTCCACATAGCAGCATTAAAAATAAACTATACAAGGCAATATTAAGACACACTAAAATATATATATATAACCAAAATATAAGAGCAAAATATAGTGTGGAAACGGTTCATGGTTAGAGACCTGTTCTATGCCAAATTATTGCTCATACTTAAACATGAATATTGCACTTGCTGGCATGTGATATTGTCATTCAAGGGCGAGTGAGCAGACGTTTGACAGCTTGGGGGATAAAAGCTGTTTTTGCATCTGTTGATTCTGGCTCTAAGTGTCCTGTCATGTCTTCCTGAGGGGATGGAGGGAGAAAAGAGATTGTCCTGGTGTGAGGGGTCTCCGGTGATCCCCCTGGCTTTCCTCTGAAGTCCACTGGTGTAAGCGTCTCTGAGGGGAGGTAGTGTGGTCCCAATCATCTTGTCCTCTGCAGTACAGCAGCTGAACCAGTCAGTAGGTCAGTAGACTCTCAAGCAGCATTTGGGGCGGATTAGGCCGATGTAGCTTAGTGAGGAAGTACAGTCTCTGCTGGGCCCTCCCCACCTGGTGTGAGGTGTGGGTGGACCATGTTGAGTCCACACAGATGTGGACCCCGAGGAACCTGAAGCTCTCTACCTCCTCTCCATCAATGTAGAGGGTGGAGTGCTCCGTTCACTTTGATCATCTCCTTGGTTTTTCGGGTGATGAGGTACAGGTTGTTGTGGTGACACCATCGCCCCAAATACTGGACCTCCTCCCTGTAGACTGATTCATCGTCATCTTTAATCAGTCCTATGATGGGGGTATCATCAGCAAACTTGATGATGGTGTTGCTGGAGTGAACATAGAGTAGAGGAGGGGGCTGAGGACACACCCCTGAGGAGTACCAGTGTTCAGGTTGAGAGTGGAGGAGATGTGGTCTCTGATCCTGATGTTTTGGGGTCAGAGATGTGGTCTCTGATCCTGATGTTTTGGGGTCTGTTGCTGAGGAAGTCTAATATCCAGGAGCACAGTGAGCTGCTGAGCCCATGGTTGCTCAACTTCATCACCAGTTTGTGAGGGAGAATTATATGTCAAATAATAGAAGTGTATTGCAACCTAATCCAAGCCATTTCACATGCCTCTGAAAAATGTGGCCCTTTACACTCTACTTTGCACATTATCCTACAAAACATGACACAAATCTCAGATGATATGTAAAATATATGCCCTGCAGGTTAACATCCACATGTCTGAATGCGATGCTCCGGCTCACTGCTTTTATGACAGTTTATTCTAACACAGCATTCACACCGATTTCATAATTTAGCTCACAGTGATATGTATTCACAGTTGCAAAAACTAGAAAGTTGGGTTACAATTAGTGATTGTTTTTATTATTGACTGAATAATTTCATTATGTTCCCAGTCAATCTTAAGATTTGAGAGTATTTTAGAAATGTTTTCACTGATAAATGATTTAGACAACTAATCTTTCAATGGAATTGTATATTAATTCTCTGTCCACTGACTAACTGAGCAATCAGGAAACTTGTTTGAGGGCTAGATGTCGTGCAAATTTATTTTACCGGCTAACTGTAAGAAAGTAAAGAAGAAAACTTCTATGACCTGTAAGGATCTGGGGAACTGGAGCACATGTCAGGAGCCAAGCAGTGGTGTTTTTTCACGGAGGCCAAGGGAAGCCTGGCTTGACCAAAAGATATGCAAGAAAGAAAAAATATAGATAATCTTCACCACTATGTATTTTATGTTTTATATTTTTGTCATTTCTTGTTGTCAAAACACTACATCAGGCATTTCTGCTTTGTGAGGAGCAAAACAGCGCCCCTCTTGTCAAGCTCTTTTTGTGCATTACACTACGTCTCTCATGCCCTCTGCGCTGTCTGTCTGTTCAGAGGCCAGCTTCGCCTTGCCTCCCTTAGAGAAAAAAACAGCCCGTATTAGCCAATCAGATTGAAGCAAGGCTCATCGCTTAATGGTCGATGCATCATTAAAAAAAACATAAGGGAGGCCAGATCAAATCTGGCTTCCAACCAATCACAAACTGTGATGAACAATACCCACACTAATGCAGCTGTCCCGCCAGGCGCCAGCAAGCACACACAGCAATTATAGCCATCAAGCTAGCCAGAGAATGGATGGTGACAGGGACCTTGAGTTTCTTGTAAAAAATGACTTCACAAAACTTCCTTTTGAAGTTCAACTACAAGTCAAAAGGGACGGTAGGCCAACTCCAAAGCTCAATCTAACTAAGTGTAGAGCTAATGGAAAAGCTCGCTCTTTTTGTGAAGCTAACTATGCCAGAAACGAGTGGCTAACGGGAAGTGCCAAGCTTAACCGGCTTTTCTGCTGGCCATGTCTCCTATTTGACCGGTCTACCGGCTCTCTGAACAACCCCTGGAGCACTTAACCTCTTTTTTTCACTGAAATGAATGAGAAGTTGGTAGAATAAAGGTACTGTAACAGTAGGCTGATTTGTTTACATGAAAATAACAGTTAAAACACCGAATCTAATTTGTTGTTCACACTGGCTTCCTCGGTAATTTTGGTCACGGGCCGCCACTGATGTAAAGGAAAATGAATCAGCTCGATTACAGCATTTCAGCATGTCAAGATTTGATGCTGATCACAGAGTATAGAATGATCTAGTTTTAGAGTATAGGATCCTACAGAATAGTATAGTATACTTTAGTTGTATAGTACAGAAGAGTATAATACAATACAGTATACTGTAGAATAGTTAAGTACAAGGCTGAACAATAAATTAATTTCAAATCAATATCACAGTTTCAAATAATTCATTTTCATTTAATTCATGTACGTACACTGAAACTTTCAGGGCTTGTTTATGCTCGCCCATAGATCAGGCGTGCATGCTGTTGTTCAACTGACATAAGCCTAGTCTTGTTATTTAATATCTATATGATTTACAGCATATCTGAGCCAGAGTTTAATGCTCATGATTTTACAAATTCATGCTCCGTCCTTCTCATGTGACGGTCATACAGACACACAACTGGACGATATGTCATGTGGTAATGCTTCTTCACATGTTTTAAATCTGATCAACAGTGAGTTTTGAGTAAATTGCAATGCCTGTCAAAAAAAAACTACAATTCCATATTTTAATCAGATTGTTTAACTTTAGTATAGCAGAGCATTAGAGAACATATGTATATAGTAGTATTGACATTTGTAGTATAGTAGTATATTAATATGTTAGTGTTGTGCAAAACATTAAAGCATATTTCAACATATTGTTCTAAATAGACTTAATTAATCCCAGAGACAAATTTTAATGTTATAGTAGCCACTTTATGTGAATCAAAGTAACAATCATGCCGCTAAAGTATATACCATAATTAAATATTGTCTTAAAAATAGAATAGCACAGTACGAAAATGGAGAACATGTAGAAATTTTTTACATTTAATGGTTTACTGGTTTATTGAATGGTTTGTCTTTGCGTCCTCGTTGCAGTGTTTCTTCATTGTAGCTGAGGCAGAGTGTGGTGGTCATCATGGGGGAGCTGTTCAGGAGCGAGGAGATGACGCTGGCCCAGCTCTTCCTCCAGTCAGAGGCAGCCTACTGCTGTGTCAGCGAGCTGGGAGAACTGGGCATGGTCCAGTTTAGAGATGTGAGTTTAGATTCTTCTCCTCAGAAGACAGAAATAATGTCTATCATCAAATGACATTTTTGTATATATGTGATTTTAAACATTAATATGGCATAGATATACGGTAGCAGTAAACCTCTACCTGTTATGTAAAGATGCAGTGAAGTACTGGAATCCTTACCTGAGAATGAAGTCACAATCCCAAACACATGAACTGATGATAAATGATGATTGCATACTTGGTAGTTTATAGTTAATTTTCTAGTTAGTGATTGAGATTAGTTTTTATCAAAATGCTGTAATAATTTTTGTTGGTAAAATTTTTTTTGTCTTGTCATCTTCCACTTGCAGTTGAACCCAGATGTAAATGTATTCCAGCGCAAGTTTGTGAACGAAGTGAGGAGATGTGAGGAGATGGACAGGAAACTGAGTGAGTAATAAGACAAATGCAACGCTCAGATCAACCTCATTCTAGCTGCTAAATCTGATGTAGTCCAGCTTCAGTTTAGGATTCTTTACTGCTCCTATCAGATGACTACCACATAATGTTATAATTCAAATGGATGGAAAAAATGATCAAATTATTTTCATCTGGAAAACTGTGGTAACAGGTTGAATGTTTTTATTCCTCGTGAACAGGATTTGTTGAGAAGGAGATCAAAAAAGCTACCATCCCAATGGTGGACACCGGAGAGAATCCAGAAGTACCTTTTCCCAGAGACATGATCGATCTGGAGGTAATAAAAGATCAATCAGTTCAGAAGTTTCTTGTCCCCCAAATAAGTATGCATAACTACATAAACACAGCATTTATTGTGTTGTCACAGTTTTTATATGTATCAAAATGAATTGTGCAGTTAAACCCTAACTGTGATCATTTGCTGTCCCCCCCCCCCCCCCCCCCCCCTCCCCCCGCAGGCCACATTTGAGAAGCTAGAGAATGAATTAAAGGAAATCAACACCAACCAGGAGGCCCTGAAGAAGAACTTCCTGGAGCTGACGGAGCTTAAACACATCCTTCATCGAACACAGCAGTTTTTTGATGAGGTTTGCCTTTTTCAGCCTCTCAGCCATACAGACCACACATCTGGAATCATTGAACTTACATATGATAATCCAGTGTAATCTGTTGTAGCATTTGCTGTATTTTTTGCTTTATTAAATTGGTAGTAGTCAAACTATCAGTGAGTCTGAGGATGTGGCCTTTTGGAAAATGTAGCCCAGTTTAAATTGTAGTCCAGAGTTTAAAAACAAATAAAATGACTAAATGTTTTCTTGTTTCTTTCCTTTTTCTGACAGATGGAGGATCCCAACCTCCTGGAGGAGTCATCAGCTCTAATGGAGGGCAGTGAAGGAGGCCGCGGGGCCCCACTCAGACTAGGGTAAAGCATGAGAGCCACATTTTAATCTCTAATAAACAGGATTCCCTTGTCTGAGCAAATGTTACAATTGTCACATCAATTACAACATATGAATGCAAGACTAAATGCATTTTGAAACTGTGGTGATTGGCAAGAATTTTAAAGACTTGTTTAGTCACAAGACTTTCTGATTCATCACCTGGCCAATTGAAGGCAGCATCCTGCAACAGAACAGTTAGGAAGATGATGTTCTCATATCACATTGCTACACACCATGACTATTGTTGTATTTTTGTCAACACTGTTGTGATGTCAGGATCCAAAGCGTGAGAAAAAAGTAGTGGCTTATAGTCTGGAAAGTACGGTAAGTGGTTACATCTAAGCGAAAACAGCTTTAAAGGTTAGAGGTGTTTAATGAAAAAAAGTGCCACTGTCCATAAAAATTAAAGGAACAAATTATTGACTTTTTCTCAACGACTGTAAGTCAGGCAAGGTGGTCTGCTAAACTTGCTGTTGCTGCTAGCTGATACTTAGTCATGTAAGTACAGTAGCTAGCCTTTAGGACCATAAGTACCACAGTCAAGGAGTGAATATAAAAAAAAATCATTCTCAATTATTTAATACACTACCAGTCAAAAGTTGGGACACATCCTCTCATTCAGTGGTTTTTATTTAATTATTTTCTACATTGTAGATTAATGCTGAAGACATCAAACCAATAAAAGAATATGCATGAAATTATGTTGTTCAGTATAAATCTACAATGTAGAAAATAATACAAACAAATATAAAACATTGAATGAGATGTGTCCAAACTTTTGACTGGTAGTGTATATATGTACATATACACTCAAAGGGCTTACTTTATACAGTATGTACTATGGTCTGTTTTCTTTTGTTTGGGCTCATCTGAGAACTTTGTCTGTGCAGGTTTGTGGCTGGAGTGATCAGCAGGGAGAGGATTCCCACCTTTGAGAGGATGCTGTGGAGAGTGTGTCGCGGCAATGTCTTCTTAAGGAAGGCAGAGATCGAGGACCCTCTGGAGGACCCCACCACGGTCAGCACACAACAGATGGACTTAGAGAGAGTAGCAATGACAAATGAATTAGAAATATTACATAACCGATTCTAACACTGTGCACTACTACAACAGCATAAAAGCATACATACAAAATTCTAGGAAATTGTCTGTTTTGCATATTTGTGTTAAATTTAGGGTTGGACAGCATTAACTACACAACTACAGAGCTATGTGTGGTCTAACGCCTTCTTCTCTTTTTAACAGGGAGATCAAGTCCATAAGTCAGTGTTCATCATCTTCTTCCAGGGTGACCAGCTGAAGAACAGGGTGAAGAAGATCTGTGAGGGGTGGGTGTCACATAATGAACCATTTGCTCTTCCTGACTCTACTTCACAGCACAAGTTAGAAGCCTAGATTACATTTAGGAAGATGTAAATTAAGTGCGTTTTGGGATTTAAAAAGATAGGATTAAGATGAGAGTGAACATAAAAATTATTAGAGAGTATGATATGAGAGTTTGTTCACGTCTGGGAACAAAACTGCAAACCTCTTCATCACTGTCTTGTTTTTGTGTCTTGCTGGAACAATACAAATCCCACAAGAAATAAGTGGGACAGTGGGCACAGCGAAGTTGTAAAGTTAGGTATGGGCATATGCAATAATTTTGTGAGTGATAATGTTTAGTTATTCATCTTCATGTGGTTACATGACAGAGTACATACTGGTATTACAACAAAATATATATGTTGTATCTTATTTTAGATCGAGCCAGATTTGTCATTTGTCAGTGAATTGAAAAACTTCACAGTTTTTTAGAAAACAGCCTCCAGATCTGTCATCATTCTGACAGTTTCTGAACCCAGAAAACTTTAATTTTGGTATATACACTACTGTTTAAAAGTTTGGGGTCGCTTAAAAATGTCCTCATTATTACAAGAAATCTTCCAATCAAGATAACATTAAATGAATTAGAAATCCAGTGTAGACATAGTCAACCCCTTAAGCTTCAGTGTACCGCCGGCGGTACACCTACTAATTTGCATAGGAATTTCAAGAATGTCCGACGGCTGCAAACGCGCTTATACAAACACTATACACCGATGGAAAGCTTAGATTCTCATGAATCCGCCGGTATAAACCACTTTCAGATGTGATTACTACAGCGGGTGAGAAAAACACATTTGTCCGACAAAAACAAATATTCATCCGTCCGTTCTCTATACACGGCTTCAACGCACACAGCGCGACTCACATTTCCGGGTTCATTATTACACACAGAAAAAAAGATTCCACAAAAAACGGCCATAATCCAACCTTTTACATCCGGATGACACAAGCCAGTAAACTATTTTGTCCAAAACATGTCCTGAAGTCGGTATAAAATCCCCAAATCGGTCGTTTTCAAGGCAATGCACCTCGCGATGCCCGTCCAATATTCCCCGTATTTTTCGTAATTTTTTTTATTTAAAAATAGAATATTAGCGATTTTTTGTACTGACAACGGCTGGAATTGACTGAAGCTTAAAGGGTTAATGTGGTAAATGACTGTTCTAGCTGGAAACGGCTGATTTTTAATGGAATATCTCCATAGGGGTACAGAGGAACATTTCCAGCAACCATCACTCCTGTGTTCTAATGCTACATTGTGTTAGCTAATGGTGCTGAAAGGCTCATTGATGAATAGAAAACCCTTGTGAAATTTTATTAGCACATGAATAAAAGTGTGAGTTTTCATGGAAAACATGAAATTGCCTGGATGACCCCAAACTTTTGAACAGTAGTGTAGATTCAGGATAATCAAAGCAAGTTGGGACTTTTTTGAAGAGTATTTATTGCAGTGACTGTATATTCAATGCTCGACTGTCACCATGCAGGATCAGAGGCTACACATTTATACTAGAAAGTTACAAAGTGGGGGAGAACGCATGTGTTAAATGCAGTGATCTGACATTGATGATGGGTATATTTGTCCAGGTTCCGAGCCTCTCTCTACCCTTGTCCAGAGACCCCACAGGAGAGGAAGGAAATGCTGGCTGGTGTCAACAGCCGCATTGATGACCTCCAAATGGTAAGTTCACTATCGCCTGTGTGTCATATTAGATCAACTTCAGAAAGGGGTTAGGAATATAAAGAGGGAGGGTAGTTGACCTTGGAGTGATGCCTGATTACTGTTTAGGCCACATTACCAAGAGTAATGCAGTTCTTTTTTAATTTAACTTTTTTTTTCAAAGGCTCTTTGTACTCTTTGTTACACTGCTTCTCACTAAACAACAAACAATTAATCAGAAACTTTGCGCAACAGGATGTCTTTGTTCAGACTCCTGCTCACTTTTCCTCGATAAAATTTATTTCCAATGAAATTACAAAAGCCCTCATATTGTAAGTGGGTGTTTTCTTGTGCATAAGTTCTTATCTGTGAAAGACCTTTTGTCCTGTCTCATAGTGTTGTTGTTCCCCAACTTTTCCCTTATTAAGCCTGGAAAAAAGCCCTGGTTCTGCTTGGGAGAGCTGGTCTAGTCTGAGCCTGTCAACCACACACAATGAATTACACATACTTCAACAGAGCACACGTTTGCATGGAAAATGCAGCTCTGTGCATTAAATGTTGTAGGCTAAGTTTGGCTCTTTAAGTTAAAATGTTATTTGTATCATTTTACTTTCCAAATACTATGCATTCCAGGCATCCAGCTGACTTTTAATCCAGAGAGAACACTGTGTGTGTGCAGACATGAATTTAAGAGTTTACAGACCATAAACATTAAGTACAGACAGTTGGTAGGTAGGAAAAATCAAAGGTCAGAGCATGGCTGCACAATTAACCAAATAATAATCATGATTTTGGCTTTCCACAAATAAACAAACGTGGTCAGTTGCCGAAAGTTATGTTGGCAAGAAATAGTGGTGACTCTGATTTTGAAACCCTCATAAGATCTGACGTCTGCCAACACCAGCTTTATCAGAGAGGAAGTTTTGTTTTCAAGAAGGAAATGTAAAAAATGAAACAACCCCACCCTCATAAAAGACTCCTCCTGTATTTATTTTCTTGGTTTCTTTATTTTTTCAATAGAAACATATAGATCAGGCTAACCTTTTGCACTGGCAGGACTCGATAGCATTGAAACATCCAGTGATGATTAGCTCTGCTCGGCTGTTTTAGGTGCTGAATCAAACAGAGGACCACCGTCAGCGGGTGCTACAGGCTGCCTCTAAAACCATGCGGGTGTGGTTCATCAAGGTGAGGAAGATGAAGGCCATCTACCACACCCTCAACCTCTGCAACATCGATGTCACCCAGAAATGTCTGATCGCTGAGGTGTGGTGTCCTGTCTCAGACCTGGACTCCATTCAGTTTGCTCTGCGTAGAGGAACCGTGAGTTTGGTTTTTTTCTTTGGCTTGTTTGTGTGTTAATTGATTAATTAATTGATTGGTAGAGCAAACTGTAAAATGCCACATCCTTCCCTTCTTTGTTCCTTTACACTATGGATTTAACCCTTTAAGCTTCAGTCAATTCCAGCCGTTTTCAGTACAAAAAATCGCTAATATTCTATTTTTAAATAAAAAAAATTACGAAAAATACGGGGAATATTGGACGGGCATCACGAGGTGCATTTCCTTGAAAATGACCGATTCGGGGATTTTATACGACTTCAGGACATGTTTTGGACAAAATAGTTTACTGGCTTGTGTCATCTGGATGTAAAAGGTTGGATTATGGCCGTTTTTTGTGGAATCTTTTTTTTTGTGTGTAGTAATGAACCCGGAAATGTGAGTCGCGCTGTGTGCGTTGAAGCCGTGTATAGAGAACGGATGGATGAATATTCGTTTTTGTCGGACAAATGTGTTTTTCTCACCCGCTGTAGTAATCGCATCTGAAAGTGGTTTATACCGGCGGATTCATGAGAATCTAAGCTTTCCATCGGCGTATAGTGTTTGTATAATCGTGTTTGCAGCCGTCAGACATTCTTGAAATTCCTATGCAAATTAGTAGGTGTACCGCCGGCGGTACACCTACGACGCACTGAAGCGTAAAGGGTTAAAAGGTCATAGTCAACTATGGTCTCCTTAAGCAACTATGTAACTTTGAGTGAGATTTCAAAAGTGGTTTCTTTCACATTTCATAACATTTCAACACCTGCTGAATCGATAGCAGGTTGTGCACACTCATTTACTGTATACATAGACATTTAACTTTATAAACAATTTATACTTACATCCTTAGTCCGAAGTCACAGGTGCAGTTAAGCTGTTCTTCAGTTTAATTGTTAAATCACGTCTAGTTTTGCACCTCCAACATAGACAGTGTGTGCTGATAAGTGGTGTTTTATTTGACAGGAGAGGAGCGGCTCAACAGTTCCTTCCATCCTAAACAGAATGCAGACCAAGCAGACTCCACCTACCTTCAACAAGACCAACAAGTTCACGTCAGGCTTCCAGAATATTGTTGACGCCTACGGCATTGGAAACTACAGAGAAATCAATCCAGGTTATACAGGAATTCCTTTGTTGATATTTGAAATCATGACTTATGCAAATAGATAATATTAGAAATAATAATCACTAAAACTTGTCATAATGACAGCAAACAAAAGTAGGTATGACTACTGTTGTTTTTCTGGCTGAGAATGGGCCATTCTTTAACCTTCCTTACATTAATAATGTAGAAATTGTGCATGGTGAGAAATGCACTCTTGCAATATTGTACAATTTTTTGCTGCAACAGTAATTTTTTTCGTATTTCAAGAATATCATTTTTCCTTTAATGCTGAATTTGGTGACTTTTTTATGCATATTTGGATGGTTTTGGTTGTTTGAGCCTCAGTATTTAACCATCTGTTGTATGTTTATCCTGGTTTAGCTCCATACACTATCATCACCTTCCCCTTCCTGTTTGCCGTGATGTTTGGTGACATGGGTCATGGAGTGTTAATGACCTCTGCTGCCCTCTACCTGGTCATCCGAGAGAGCCGCCTCCTCTCCCAGAAGAGTGACAATGAGGTACACTACCACTTAAAATAAGGGTGCAAAAGAAAAATATACAGAATATATCCCCTTTGTGCCCGGCAAGTCGTGTCCTTTTCCACAGTGTAAGCTGATCCGTAGAACAACCAGAGGAAGATTTGAAAGGAACACAGGTTAATTCTGTAACAACACATGCATTTTCTTGAATTTCTGTACATTACAACTTTTCCATATTACTGGATGGCTATAATGACAGACATTCTCTCCTGATTTCTTAATAATATTTGCCTCCACAAGCTCACGCTAAAGAAATAAAGACAGCAGTAATAAAACCATTAATTTGTATTTATTTTAGATTAATAGATTTTAGATTCTTTGCCGTTTAACCATATTCTACAAATGTTAAAAGCGTTTCATATTTCGAAACGTTTCTTTGCCTCTGTAGATATTCAACATGATTTTCGCTGGTCGCTACATAGTCCTTCTGATGGGGATCTTCTCCATCTACACTGGCATCATTTACAATGACTGCTTCTCCAAGTCTCTCAATATGTTCGGCTCTGGTTGGAGTGTGAGGCCCATGTTTGGTCCTAAAGGAGCCAACTGGACGTAAGTCATCCAGCTCTCTACTTGGACTGATAAATCCCTGATATTTACTGTTTCCTCTTGTTAGTCGAGTGTTTTAGCTTAGGTCTCCGCCACCGATCAAGAGATGAAGTTGAGCATCACAACAGATTTATGTATTTTTGTTATTATGTACAGAGGAAGCAAATGATCAGAGAAATACTTCAGAATTTTGGAAAGTATACTTTTTAGTATTTTTTCCAAGAGTGAGAAATTGGAAGTCTTTAACTACAAAACATGAGTAGGAGTGTGGTTAGCCTAGTTTAGCATAAAGACTGGAAGCAGGTCAAAACAGCTCACATCCCTCTGTCCAATGTTGCACAGTAGACGTACCAACACCTCTAAAGCTTTGTATCTATTTATTATTCACTCTAGCATGTAGACATTGGACATATTTCTGGAGGAACAACAGTCAGTTCCAGTATGGCTGTGGTTATAGTGAGGTTGTGTGATTTGCTACCATTGTGCCTTTACAGAAACCTATACTTACGCCTGTGCTCACTGGCATGCACGCCAGTTGTAACCAATTAGAATTGCCCTTTGAACTCCAGTTTCCAGGAAAACCTAAAAAATAAGTTACAAATTATGGACCTCTAAAAGAGTCTGCCCAGCCATTCAGCTTATAGAAAGATAACCACATATTCAGATGCATTCACTGTCAGGAAATCAAATTCTGACCCTGTAGGAACCTTCTCAGATCCATTCAGGTGTCTTCTCACTGTTGGTTCTGTCAGTGTAGAAAATGTCACTAAAGTCCATGTCACATATGTGGTTATCAGTAAAATGTGTGTTTTCTCCTCTATGTACTGCAGTATGCATTGCATGTATTTTGCTTCGTTTCAGTGCATGTGCTCATTTGCTGTTGATTCATCCTAGGTTTGAGACACTTGATGCAAATGCACTTCTACAGTTAGATCCTGCTGTTCCGGGTGTGTTCAATGGGCCTTATCCACTTGGAATCGACCCGGTAAAAAGCTGCATACTCACCAACACAAAAATATTAATAGTTAGCAGCTATTTTCCCTGGTGCTTACCACCCAATACTCAATAGAGCATCGAATGTGAATAATTTCACTGCTAAAGGAAATCTAAATAAGAACTTCCTTCTGTTTCGATCAATATCCAGCTGTTTTATGTAATTTGACCTCTTTTATGAAACTGAATTATGTTTGTTTTGGTAAATATTTGCATCAGCCGAATCTGATGGGCTCGTAGCTGATTGGTTAGAATAAGTAACGAGGAGGGAAAAAATATTTTGCAGTTCAAATGAACTGTTCACAGTACATTAGTGGATATATTAGTGCACTTTGGAATAACTAAATGGAAAGTAACAGCCATATTGCTGTGGTGGTGTCAAACATTCAACCCTGTTCTGTGGTCTCTGCAGATCTGGAATGTTGCCGCCAACAAGCTGACTTTCCTCAACTCGTTTAAGATGAAGATGTCAGTGATCTTGGGTGTGATCCACATGCTGTTTGGAGTGTCTCTCAGTCTGTTCAACCACCTGTAAGTGCCGCACTCAAGGATTGTTCTGAATGTTGACACATTACAATAATGTCTTAATTGTCTGCTGTAAATTATTATAGCCATTTTGAACTCATGTTTAACATCTCCAAACTGAAAGTACCAAACAAAGCATTTTTGCTGTACAAGTTGTATAAAATCTGACATGTCTGAGGTTTAGTTGTTGCATGCACTCTCAATGCAATGCAGGTACTTCAAGAAGCCTCTGAACATCTTCCTGGGCTTCATCCCAGAGATTGTCTTCATGTCCAGCCTGTTTGGCTACCTCGTCCTGCTGGTCTTCTACAAGTGGACGGCCTATGATGCCTTCACCTCCAGGGAGGCTCCCAGCCTGCTCATCCACTTCATCAACATGTGTCTCTTCAACTACGGCGACCCCACCAATAAACCCCTCTACAGGGGACAGGTGCTCCCTCCCTCATCCACCCTCTGCCTCTCTCATCTTCTCTTTCCTTCACTAACATGTCTAAACACTGAAAAAGAGGTGCCCAGCCACTCTTAAAGATCCAACGCAGCTTTCCTTCGTTCAGAGAGGTCAGAGGTCAGCCTTAACTGCCAAACAGCAGCACAGGAGCTGGATTTTGTGTCTTGCTCTAGGATTTTTTTGTAGCAAGCATTTTTCCTGAGTTGAGGCTTGAACTCATATCCTGTGAAATGAAGCAATGAATATCAGTTTAATAAAAATCACTGTTATGTTTTGTTCTGTGCTAACAGTGAGAAGGAAAGTTGATTTAATCCTCACCTCGATCTGGAACTAACTTTTCCTGATTAACCTCTCTGTGTTTGAATCTGTAGATGGGGATCCAGGTTTTGTTGGTGCTGATTGCCCTTGCATGTGTTCCCTGTATGCTGATTGTGAAAACAATGGTGCTTCGGCGTCAGCACCTGTGGAAAAAGCACCTGGTATGTGGATATGACTCCACCTATAACCTTACTGCTTCCTTTGATTGAACTGAACTTGACTGAACAGTTGTAATCTTTGATATAACCTTTTTTTTTGTTTACTCCTATTCTGCCATTCATTTCAATGCACATTGTATTGTGTAATGTGATTGGTTGTGTTGCCATGAAAACTGCTTAAAGCCTGCCTTGGAAACGCTGATATTTTGGTGGGAAATTTGCTGAAAAAAACTGCACAGGCTGAGGGCACCCTAAACAGCTGATGATGATCCATCCGTCTTTATTGTTTATATGTAGTTACGTATAGCTGCCAAATTTCTATTCAGAATGTTTCACACACAGCTAACATTTATCATCTAAATTTTACTTTGGAATAAATTCTATCATATCAGATTTTCACTATGCGATTTATGGCAGAACAAATTCATTATTTATTCATAGAAAATTTGTCTTGACTATCTGGCAAATTTATTTCTGACTTTACTTTTTGTGTTTTGACTCATTTTTTTCAAAATTAATTATTTGTAAAATACCTAGAGAGAGCCTGTAACCATAATGTTAGAGTGTCAACCAACAGTTACTGGCTCTGGATTGTTTTCAATAATATCATGTGTGTTTTATTAACATAATTTAAGTGTTTGATTATTCTAAATCCCAATTGGTATCCAGTTGTGTTAAAGTTTTAATATTTTATGTGATTTCAAATTAGATGTAGTATGTGTGTTTTTTTTTAAAGATATATTGACTTTAGTCACATTTTAATGAGCTTATTACTTTTACTTTAAGTGACCCCAAACTACAGAAATGTTGTGTTTTGATCAAGGAGATTTCAGTTAGATTTTTAATTTTGCATTTCTTAATTTCATACTAAACCTCCGAGGATTAGTTTTGGCCTAATTTACAATAAGTTATAGATACATTTAGTTCACAAATATAATGTTTTTTGCATTTAGAGAATTCATGTTGTGTTAAAGCAGTGTTAAAATGAACTAAAAATAATATTAATTACTAATATTATGCCAAAGCGTAGTAGTAAGCAACTAGCTACTATTCCAGGTCCAAAGTAGAAACCGAAGCTCTTTGTTACAGTTACAGATAAACTTTCCAAAATGGAGTCTTCCGCTTTATTTGACAAGGTGTAATTCAATCAGTGAGACTATTTTTCACTCCAGTACATGGCTATTCTTATAATTTACACATTCTATATTAAGGTAGTGGATGTATTTCTCACTGTCTGGGTGTCCTGCTTGACTTGCAAATAAAGTAAATTAAGAAGAAAGCGTTCATCCTAAGGCTTGCTTTAAGCTAGAAACAGCTCTTGTGGCTTTTGTATCTAGTCCGAGAAGAGGGAAGAAACCCCTGCTGAGAATCTAGAGCAGTCTTTAGAGCAAACAGGCGTGTCCTCATCATGCACCGGACTCACCCAACAGGGCACGCAGAAGTTTGGAGGAGTGCGAGTGGGCAACGGGCCCACGGAGGACGAGGCTGGCATCATGGACCACGACCAGCTCTCCCAGCACTCAGAGGAGGGAGATGAGGTGAGCCATGAAGTACCAAATCAGCACTAATTCAACCTCCAAACCCAAATGTTGTTTCAAATATTGAATAGTTTAGTAGTAGTTGTGATGCTGACTATGCTTCAGTTATTATATAAGGGACTTGACTATTATGCAAGTTCTAAATGTTGCAGGATTTATGCAAAAATGTCCATTACTTTACAAAAATGAGATTCCCAGGTACGAATCTCAAAATACCTGAGTACTTGTCTCTGAAAATAGCGTCAAGAGTCATTTAGCCTCTGAGGCTAAATGACTCTTAGAGGGCATGGTGGTTTAATTCAGTTTCTTCTGTGTAAAAAACATAAAACAAAGCACAAAAAATTTGCCCTTTTTCTGCTGTGTCTTTTAAGCAGACGTTTTATTTACAGATTTAATTACACCGCACTGTGGTGCTGAATCTTCTTGCAAATGTCTAGAGAAACTTGGTTTATCTGATGTATTTATTCTTGTTAAGTGAGCCTTTTTGTGATTGGATGAAAGTGAAAGATGGTGACAAGAGTTTACAAAGAGAAAGTTTAGGCTGGGATGGGCTGGAACAGATAAGAAATGGATTTTCCATTTCGGAAATATGAACAATGAGGTGGTTTTCATAAGGAAGTGGGATTCCTGGAAATACCATCCAATTTTTTTTTTTTCTTTCTGTGATTCAGAGGTTTGGTGTCTCCCAGTTTTCCTGTATAATAAATCTGAAGGTTTATCTTGTGATAGCATATTATATAACTGTAATAAGCCTGAATTTTGCCATCATTCCCAGCATATGAAGCTTCAGTCAGGCATGACTTTTCAATGAGGTTATGGGATGTGTATGTTTAGAGTACTTTAGCGGCTGACTGTAAGACAGGCTGGACAGCTTACTGAGTGCTACAGAAAGTGATAACATCCAGGTGCTTTTTATTGGTGCAGGTACCTACACGGAAAAATCTGCCTTATCTCCTGTGCTTTCTCTGGTTCTTCTGAGTTATGTATTATTATTTAAAGTATCTATACTGACCTTTAAGCTTTTAATCAGTGGTTTCTAGTCATGATGGTTATTTGAAAATTTAAACATATTCAGTGGAACAAGATCAAAATATTAGCTCAAGGTGCGGGCGTCTGTCAGACTAAGGCCAGGCTTTTTGTGTTTTCAATGCTGAGGTTAGGATCCACTTCATTATTAATGAAATAAGCTGAAAAAGCTTTACCTTGTCAAATGGAACAATCACAACACTGGTGTCATTGTTTGTTTAGTTTGGGTCAGGACCTGTGTCATGTGAAATAAACTGCCAAACAGTGATCCAAAAGTATGGTGGAGGGTCTGGATCAATGCAGTTGTTTAATTCTGCCACTAACCTTTGGCTTTTGCTTACTTTCAAGCACTCAGAGGAAGAGCCGGTAAGAGCCTGAGTTTATCATCTTCTTAGCATGTTTGGATGCTGTCTTGCCCAATCTGTTGTGTGCCATTATTACCAAGTGGTGCTATTTCTTTGTTCCCTGGTTGATTTGTCTAAACATTCTATACTCAACTGTGGAAATGCCAGTGCCAGGCATGCATATGTGGATGTGTACGTATGTATTTGTATGTGTGACATAAAGAAGATAAAGTATTTTTATCACTACAAAGATACACAGTTGAAACCAAGGAAGCGCTGTATTTAATGCCACCACTGAACATATCCACCTTGAAGCTGCAGTGTACCGAAAACAGATTCACACTTCAAACTAAATTCAGACCTTTGTATGTAGCAAACTTAAGAACTAATCCTGGCAGCTTGCAGGGTGGAGACTTTTGTGTCCTTATTCTTTTGGGCTTGAACATCTATGGCTGAATTACTCAGTGCAGAGTGCTTTTACAATGAGTAGAGTTAAACATGAGCTGGTGTGCTCGACCTCAGTGAGTGAGGAGGCGTGAGTGGTAAAAGAGGCAGTGACTTTATTGATCTGTGAATTTTAGAGAGTAACATCTAAGCCATTATAAGGCAAGAAGGGACTCTTTTCATGGATAAAAAACTGAATAATAATCAGTGGCCTGTAAAGGACTTTAAAGGGCGGTTAATGTCGAAAGGGCACCATGACAAAGACTTCCGTGTCGGTTGTTGTTGAAGGGGTGCCATGACAAAGACTTCAGTGACAGTTAATGTCGAAGGGGCACCATGACAGAGACTTCAGTGGCGGTTGTTGTCGAAGGGGCACCATGACAAATACTTCTGTGGCGGTTGTTGTCGAAGGGCCACCATGACAAAAACTGCAGTGATGCAGACCTGCCAACCTGTACGCATTTTGCGTAGCAGGTACGCAATTTGACATCAAAATACGCTGGTACGCTCCGCCTCATTAAACTACTCAAAAAGCTGCAGGCATCTGTGAGTGCTGTTAGAAATGTGGACATGCAGTACTCATGCCTGTCAACAGGATGCAGCAGTGTAGTGGTGCAATTTCAACCAATCATCATAGAGTAGCGGAGAATAACGAGTCTGCCGAACCCTTGTTGGCCCGCTCTCTCCTGTCCTCTGCCTCCCTCCGCCTCTCTCCCCGTTCCCTGTGCCCCCACCCGCAGCTGGCGGTTTTTTCGGGAAAATGGTGTGTGTGTGTTTGTGTGTGTGTGTGTGCACGCGTGAGTGTATGTGTGTGTCTTTTGGCAAATATGTACTGTTAATAACGTTACTTTCACGTTGAAAATACGATGTCATATCGGGGAAATAAGCACCGAGAGTTTTTTTTCCTATCGACATGAGCGCGAGCTGCGTGTGTGCACACGCGTGAGTGTACGTGTGTGTCTTTTGGCAAATATGTACTGTTAGTAACGTTACTTTCACGTTGAAAATACGATGTCATATCAGGGAAATAAGCACCGAGAGCTTTGTTTCCTATCGACATGAGCGCGAGCTGTGTGTGTGTGCGTGCATGCGTGCTTGCACGTGCATGTTTGCGCGTGCGTGTATGAGATTAAGTGGTAGGCAAAATATTTCGCCAAGGTTGGCAGGTCTGGTGATGGTTGTTGTCGAAGGGGTGCCATGACGAAGACTTCAGTGACAGTTAATGTCGAAGGGGCACCACAACAAAGACTTCTGTGGCAGTTAATGTCGAAGGGGCACCATGACAAAGACTTCAGTGGCAGTTGTTGTCGAAGGGGCGCCATGATGAAGACTTCTGTGGCAGTTAATCTCGAAGGGGCACCATGACAAAGACTTCATTGGCGGTTGTTGTCGAAGGGGCACCATGACAAAAACTTCTGTGACGGTTGTTGTCGAAGGGGTGCCATGACGAAGACTTCTGTGGCAGTTAATATCAAAGGGGCACCATGACAAAGACTTCAGTGGCGGTCGAAGGGGCACCATGACAAAAACTTCAGTGATGGTTGTTGTCGAAGGGGCGCCATGACGAAGACTTCAGTGACAGTTAATGTCAAAGGGGCACCATGACAAAGACTTCAGTGGTGGTTGTTGTCGAAGGGGCACCATGACAAAAACTTCTGTGATGGTTGTTGTCAAAGGCGCGCCATGACGAAGACTTCTGTGGCAGTTAATATCAAAGGGGCACCATGACAAAGACTTCAGTGGCGGTTGTTGTCAAAGGGGCACCATGACAAAAACTTCAGTGATGGTTGTTGTCGAAGGGGCGCCATGACGAAGACTTCAGTGACAGTTAATGTCGAAGGGGCACCATGACAAAGACTTCAGTGGCTGTTAATGTCGAAGGGGCACCATTTTTTTGGGTCAGTTGTGGCGCAACGGTTAAGTTTCTGGACGACTGATCAGAAGGTCAGAGGTTTGAACCACAATGCGGCCACTGCTGGGCCCTTGAGCAAGGCCCTTAGCTGCTCCAGGGGTGCTGTACTATGACTTACCCCGATTGGGATATGCGGAAAAAAACATTTTACAGTACTGTAAAAATGTATTTGTGACAAATAAAATCTTAGTTTAGTTAGCTTGAAAAAGTCTGGATGCTCATTGTGAAAAAGTGAAAACATGGTCACCATGTTAAATTAGATGCTTACAGAGTTATCATTTGTAGCATGTTGGACCCTGTCCAATCACAGCTAGCTGTTGTTCGAAATTGAATGAAATTCATAAGTGATCAGCAAGATGAATACCAGAGAACAGTCTAAGGTGAGACACTTATGCAACAGAGACAAGTTTTAGTTAAAATAGCTACAAGAACAATACATGTCTGTCCAGTTCAAAGCTGTCAGATTCTATGCTGTCTCCAGGCACTGGAATGCACTTTGTCCCAACTTGAAAAGTGCTACCCAAGTAATTTATTATACTTATTACAGAATTCTTATCTCTCAAAACTACATTTGATACAAATCTGAATCAAAATACCCATGAGAAGTCCCTGTAAAAGCAGCCATGAGGCCAAAACAAGCTACAGTCAGAAGGTGTTTTGATTCAGTCAGGTCTGAATCAGAACACCTTGGAGGCTCAAAGCCAGTTTGAGTCTAAGTGCTTACAGGCTTGTGAGCCTCAGTCAACACCCACAGGACTGAGACAAGTCCAGAATACTGACATGAATTTGAGTATAGCAAGCTGTCCACCTGAATTCTACATGAATACGTCTTGATTTCCAGCACTACAGCCCTGCTTTTAACATTTGCTCTGATTTGAACTCAGCACTTGAGTTTTCTTCTGTCTCCCTGTCAAGTGTTGGTCTGAAAGTAGTTTGTGGATACTCATGCAGTCTTTTGGCTGAGCAGATTTTTTACTTAATCTATCTCTGTTTCAAAGTGTACTCTTGTAAAATTGTATATTGTTAAATGTACATTGTGGAACCAAATAATTAAATCTACTCACTTCTGTGTATTTTGCTAAGGCTAATGCTTTGGCATGTTAGTGTTGCTTTCATTAGCCACTTTGGTCGGAGATCCTTTGAATGGAAACAATGAGTGCTGCTTCCATGAACTCTATTTCATGGGTCCAAGGACAAAACAAAAGCATGGAAAGAGGAAAACAGGCAAGCGCCAAGCCAAATCTAACAAGAGCAATGTAGAGCAATAGACACCCCCCGCCCTCCTCATACAGGAAAGGCTTGTCTTGCTCCAGGATGAAGAGAATGGAGGAACTGCGTTGGCTTTACAATACACAAACAAGTCCCTGGGCTGTGATCCTGCTGGGAAAGAAAGAGAAAAAAACAAACAAAAAAAACAAGAAAAACACATGTCTTTGCATTTTATCAGAGTTGAGTCTTAGGTAGGAGTGAAAGGTCAAAGCAGCTGCTCATGTGGATGATAGCAGAAGTTCCATTCCAAGTCATTTCCACAGTTCAGGCCATTCTGACTACATTTGTTTAGATTGGCCTCATTTCTAATAGCAGAGCTGTGTGATAATCTTCTCTACGTGTTAAGTGTTTACTGAACACGTCACTTTTGATAAACTGTGATGATATATGCAGTTTATAAGCAGTTCATATAGTTAAAACATAGATTGAGACAGAAAGCACACAGTAGTGATTGGAGCAAAACTGCAGACTAAAGAAACAGTGTGTTGTTGAAGGTGCAGTTCACTGATTTAACTGATGTCAAAATTAGTTTACAGGTTACTTAAGTATTGAAGTTTTGTTAATGGATGTTAGTGAAACATTCAGAACATGCCACAGCAAAAAGGAGAATTTACCTGGCAGAGGGGTCTAATAACAGACACCACACATGGATCAGCCACAAAACCTACTGACAGGTGCAATGAGTAACATTGATCATCTTGTTACAAGATGGTGTTCTGCTGGGAACCCTGAGCTCTGGCCTTCATGTGGATGTTGGATAAGATAAGATAAAATAGGATAAGATAAGAAAAGATAAACTTTATTGATCCCACAGATCACCGTTACAGCAGCTCCAAATGACAAAGTATAAGGCAGTACAAAAATAAATAATAACACTGTACAAAGAATGCAGAGAACATTATATACTGACAATGATTTTTTAAATTTTTAAAGAAGACTATATACAAGAGGATGAAGTATCAGGTATTGGAAAGGTTACTTTGACTCTAACCATCAATCTAAACATTTTTGCAGACCATGTAAAAACCTCCATGGCACCAAACATGCTCAAGAAGAGCTATAGGAAGAGCCCAAGGTGTTGATCCGGCCCCCAAAATTCCCTTATCCCTGTCCGATCAAACATCTTGTTGATGCACCTGAGCAAATCTGACCCATTGTGACTCCATCCCTCAGACAACATGACCTAAATGAGCTGCTGTCAGTGTGTCAGTGCCAAACACTAGCATATTAAGGAGGTGGTTTTTAAGTTGTGACTGATTGATGTAGCATTATGTTATGGAGGGTGTAAGCATTTTTAGATCTTGACCACTGCGGCACAGGGTTCTCGCCAGCGCATTTCAGCGTAACGGGCTGTTCCGCTGTCAGTTTAAAAGATTACGCTGTGATTAGGGCCGCCACGCTGCCTTTCAAGTTGTGGTATTGTGTTTTGAGCACATTTGCTTGCGTAATATTTCCATATTTATGTGAGAAAACTTCTTTATTGGGGCAGTTGGCGCTGTGAAAGAGAGTTATTTTGACAGATAACGCCATGTGCGTTTGTTTTTATCGACTGGGTGCCTGTCTAGGTTAATTTATGTCTCCCCACCTCAACCATACTTTCCTGTCGATTGACCCGTTCCTGTATAAAATTAAGAGTCGCTTCCACTCTCGGGGTTACAATTAGCATGTCTCGGTTGTTTCCGTGATGCCATGTATGGTGAATAGTGACCTAAATCACGAGCATTTGGAGCATCTGCGTGACGCTCATTGGGTGACATCTGGGCCGGCCGCTCGCGAGATTTAATGAAGGCTATTGCGTGTGCGCATAGTGACCTGCATTACACTGTAAAAAAATCCTGGTGAGAACCCTGCGGCAGTTTTGACATTTCCTCTGATCTGATCTGACCTGTGAACTCCAGGACTTAACCAGTCATCCTTAATGTTTCTGTTCATACCACAGAGAACAGAGACACACTTGCTGATAAAGGCAGCAGAGACAAATGCAATTTAAAAAAAAAATCTGCTCCAAATTAAAACACAGTGGAGGTGAGATTGACCAAAGTTCTGTCAGTTTGTGATCCAGTTTATCACAGAGAATCAGTTCAGCCTTTCAACTGGTAGGACAAGGGAAAGAGCAGGATTTGCACTTCACTACCACTACTGATGATTCACTGCATGTACATGTGGATTGATAGCAGTCAGGTTACTGCAATGCATGTAATGCAACCACATAAATCAGGTACTTACTTGGCATGATTTCCAGTTACCTGGTATCTTGTGTGCATGTACAAGTAATGGGCAAGGTTTCTAAACAAGATGTTAAAGTGAGTAGATTCTGGAATTTGAATGTAGAAACATACTAAGTATACACAAAAATAGGTTACAGTGTGCATGCTGTGTGTGCTAACATTGTTGTCTTTTCATCACAGTTTAATTTTGGTGATGTAGCTGTCCACCAGGCTATCCACACCATAGAGTACTGTCTGGGCTGCATCTCCAACACAGCCTCCTACCTCCGTCTCTGGGCCCTCAGCCTGGCTCATGCTCGTGAGTACAGGCATGCACCACCGGACATGTGTGTTTTATGATTCATATTCTGTATATTTAGTGTCTTGCTTGAGGACACAGGCATACAGAGGGGCCAGGGACCGAACCGCCAACCTCACAATCAATGAACAACCTACTCTACCACCTGAGCCCGCTTTTCTTTATTTTTTTATTGCACCGTTTATTTTATTACCACACACATACAAGTGACAAACGCATTCTAGTACAAATAGCAAACATACTCTGCTCTTAAATTTCTCAGCTACACGAAGCAAACTGGAAGTTCTCATCCACAAATGTGATCACTGTGGGGGAAAAAAAACAAGAAACATTGCCTTTTTACGCAAAAAAACCCCCCCAAATGTTAAAAGAGAAAATACATAATGAATATGAACACAAGCAGAGACAGAGGTTTATTAGAAACAGTTCAAATCATTAAAAGATTTTTTTGAAATCATCCTCTTTTTTCTTAGTCTGGTCATTGTTGAAGCACTACATGATGGGCTATTGCTATATTGAATGTTTTTCCATTTTTCAAGTGATATTTGATTAGAGGCCCATCAGAAAATGACAATATCACAGATGTTTTATCCACATAATATACAGAAATGTTCAGAAATTATGGATTCAGTGAGGATTCAGTGATGTCTTGTCTCTATATCAGTATTACAAGAATGTGACTTTTGTCTAAACCCTGTTGTTGTCACCTTTGTGTGTATGCAGAGCTGTCAGAGGTGCTGTGGTCCATGGTGATGCACCTGGGTCTGTCCTCCCGGAGCGGCGGCGGTTTCTTCGGCCTGTCGATCATCTTCTCCGCCTTTGCCACTCTCACAGTGGCTATCCTGCTTGTGATGGAGGGGCTGTCAGCCTTCCTGCATGCCCTGCGTCTGCACTGGTTAGAAACACACACACACATACATAATACATGTGATGCCACTTATATGCATGATAGTAAACATGCAGTGTAAATACATATGTTCATGGTGGACACATGGAAACACACACATCATTTGTAGAGAGCACATGCAGAATGCGAACACTCCCATGTGTCTGCACACGGAGGTCCTCATTGATGGAAAACATACAACATTCATTTTTCACCTTTTGAACCGAGCATCTCTGCCAAAGCTGCAGTTCTTCAGCTTTTCATGCACATCAGGAATGCTAGCACACAAGACATTCCCAAGGTAGTTTACTGAACTGAGACGATACATAACTTCAGATAACCTCACACACCCTCCAGCTCCATCGCCTCCTAGCACCACCTCCGCCCAGCTAATCCAACCTGCACCAGTGTACGCTGCACTGACACAGAGGATAAGTCCAACACTGCAGCATATGAAGCCACCACTGTAAGGTGATACTACTCTGTGCTGTCATGTCTGACTTATGTGAAACCACTGTCAGATAAAGCTTTGCCATAATAACAGCTAATAAAATGTGTATCTACAAGTATTAGGTGTAATTATGACTTGTTAAAAGATAGCAATTGATTAACTGTAGCTGAACCTGAGATGTGTGCACAGATTGATTACTGTGAGGAGGAGGTGCTGTGGAAGTGATGGATAATGAAATGTTCAGGATCCCAAGAGGGAAACATCCATTTCAGCACAGATTACACAGTCAGATGCAGCCAGTAATTTATCTGGATATATGGGTTGATTCATGTTGACCGCCTTGCCACAGTGTGGTATATATCAGTTGACTAGTCAGTACGTCGTGACAGTTGGAGTTTCAACATCTAAAGTTGACAAGAGTTCTTCAAAGTGAGTCCATCCATCCAATTTGTGTATTTATTTTATGTAAATCCCGCCCAGTGGACCCACCACCTACAGGGCAGGAAGTCGGGGTCGGGTGCTATGCCCACCGGGCAGTAGGCAGGAGCGGGCGCCTGGGCGTGCCGCCCCCTGGTGGCGTAGACTCGCTCTGGGGACGTGGAACGTCACCTCACTGGCAGAGAAGGAACCTGAGCTGGTGCGGGAGGTGGAGCGATACCGGCTAGATATAGTTGGGCTCGCCTCCACACACAGCAAGGGTTCTGGAACCAGAATCCTGGAGAGGGGTTGGACTCTCTCCTACTCCGGAGTTGCCCAGGGAGAGAGGTGCCGGGCGGGTGTGGGGATACTCACAAGCCCCCGGCTGAGCGCCGCTTTGTTGGAGTTCTCCCCGGAGAACGAGGGGGTCGCCTCTCTGCGACTTCGTGTTGCAGGGGGGAAAACTCTGACTGTTGTCTGTGCTTATGCGCCGAACAGCAGTTCTGAGTATTCGGCCTTCTTGGAGTCTCTGGGTGGGGTCCTGGAAGGGGTACCGCCCGGGGATTCCATAGTTCTCCTGGGAGACTTCAACGCTCACGTGGGCAACGATGGAGAAACCTGGAGGGGGGTGATTGGGAGGAACGGCCTGCCCGATCTGAACCCGAGTGGTGTTTTGTTATTGGACTTCTGTGCTAGTCATGGTTTGGCCATAACAAACACCATGTTCGAGCATAAGGTTGCTCATAAGTGTACTTGGTACCAGAGCACCTTAGGCCAAAGGTCGATGATCGACTTTATAGTCGTATCATCAGACCTGCGGCCGTATGTCTTGGACACTCGGGTGAAGAGAGGTGCAGAGCTGTCAACTGATCACCACCTGGTGGTGAGTTGGATCCGATGGCGGGGAAGACTGCCGGACAGACCTGGTAAACCCAAACGTGTAGTGCGGGTGAACTGGGAACGTCTGGCGGAGGACCCTGTCCGTAGGGTTTTCAACTCCCACCTCCGGAAGAGTTTCTCCTGCATCCCGGGGAGGTTGGGGACATGGATTCTGAGTGGTCCATGTTCAAAGCCTCCATTGCAGAAGCAGCTGTTAGGAGCTGTGGTCTGAAGGTCACTGGTGCCTGTCGTGGCGGCAATCCAAGGACCCGCTGGTGGACACCAGCGGTGAGGGAGGCCGTCAGGCTGAAAAAGGAGACTTTTCGAGCCTGGTTGGCTCGGGGGTCTCCTGAAGCAGCTGACAGGTACCGGCTGGCCAAAAGGGCGGCAGCTGCGGCAGGTGTGGAAGCTAAAACTCGGGTGTGGGAGGAGTTCGGGGAGGCCATGGAGAAGGACTTTTGGTCGACCTCGGGGAAGTTCTGGCAAACCATTCGACGCCTCAGAAAGGGGAGGCAGGTCTTCGCCCTGGCTGTGTATGGTCGGGGTGGAGAACTGTTGACCCGTACTGGGGATATCGTCGGGCGGTGGAAAGAGCACTTCGAGGAACTCCTGAACCCGGTAAACACGTCCTCTATGGAGGAGGCAGAGCCTGAAGACTCGGGGGTATCTGCGTCCATATCCGTGGCAGAGGTCGCCGAGGTAGTTAAAAAGCTCCTCGGTGGCAAGGCGCCAGGTGTGGACGAGATTCGCCCTGAGATGCTGAAGGCTCTGGACATTGTTGGACTGTCTTGGTTGACACGTCTATGCAGTGTCGCGTGGGCATCGGGTACAGTACCTGGGGAGTGGCAGACCGGGGTGGTGGTCCCTATTTTTAAAAAGGGGGATCGGAGAGTGTGTGCCAACTACCGTGGTATCACACTTCTCAGCCTCCCCGGGAAAGTTTACTCTAGGGTGCTGGAAGGGAGGATCCGACCGATAGTCGAACCTCGGATTCAGGAGGAGCAATGCGGATTCCGTCCCGGTCGTGGAACAGCGGATCAGCTCTTTACCCTTGCGGAGCTGCTGAGGGGGTCATGGGAGTATGACCTGCCAGTCTACATGTGCTTTGTAGATCTGGAGAAGGCCTACGACCGTGTCCCCCGAGGGGCTTTGTGGGGGGCACTGCGGGAGTATGGGGTCCGAGGCTCGTTGTTACGGGCCGTTCGGTCTCTGTACAACCAAAGTGAGGGCTGCGTCCGCATACTTGGCATTAAGTCAGACACATTTCTGGTGGGTGTTGGACTCCGCCAGGGCTGCCCCTTGTCTCCAATCCTGTTTGTGGTTTTCATGGACAGGATTTCAAGGCGCAGTCGTGGTGGGGAGGGTTTTCGGTTTGGGAGCCTCAGGATCGCGTCACTGCTTTTTGCAGATGATGTGGTTTTGTTGGACCGTGACCTCCGGCACGCACTGGAGCGGTTTGCAGCCGAGTGTGAAGCGGCAGGGATGCGGATCAGCACCTCCAAGTCCGAGGCCATGGTTCTCTGCTGGAAACCGGTGGAGTGCTTCCTCCGGGTTGGGGGGGAGTTGCTTCCCCAAGCGAAGGAGTTTAAGTATCTCGGGATCTTGTTCACGAGTGATGGGAAAATGGAGCGGGAGATGGACAGGCGGATTGGTGCAGCGTCAGCAGTAATGCGGGCGTTGTACCGAACCGTCGTGGTGAAGAGGGAGCTGAGCCGTAAGGCGAAGCTCTCGATTTACCAGTCCATCTACGTTCCAACCCTCACCAATGGTCATGAGCTTTGGGTAGTGACCGAAAGAACAAGATCGCGGATACAAGCGGCCGAAATGAGCTTCCTCTGTAGGGTGGCTGGGCTCAGCCTTAGAGATAGGGTGAGGAGCTCAGACATCCGGAGGGAGCTCAGAGTAGAGCCGCTGCTCCTTCGCATCGAAAGGAGCCAGTTGAGGTGGTTTGGCCACCTGATTCGGATGCCTCCGGGGAGACTTCCTCTGGAGGTTTTCCGAGCACGTCCGTCTGGGAGGAGACCCCGGGGCAGACCCAGAACTCGCTGGAGAGATTATATATCTCGTCTGGCTTGGGAACGCCTCGGGATCCCCCAGGAAGAGCTGGAAAGCGTCGCTGGGGGGAGGGACATTTGGAACGACCTGCTTCGCCTGCTGCCCCCGCGACCCGGCCCCGGATAAGCGGAGGAAAATGGATGGATGGATTTTATGTAAATCCAATATGGATAAAGTGTATTGTTTGTCATTTACCTCCCGTAGTACTGCATGTTAAACCATGTTCTTATGCAAATTAACACTCTGACATAATAATCCCAGCAAACCTTTGTCGTTAACCAAAGAGTCAGGTCAGGGGACATTATGTTGTCACAGCTGAGTAAATCATCAGAAAGGATGAGTTCTGCCATTTATTTGATTGGGACTTTATAATTCATTCAAGCAAGAAGCATTAGGGAGTTCAGTCTAGTGTAATTCAGTGTAGCCACACCAACCATTTCTTTGTCATGGGGTCAGTTAGTTTGGTGTCATCTCCATGAGGCTGAGCAGGCCTTATGAGAGGAACTCCCATGATTGTCTCACCAATGAGAATTTTGTCAAATGAGAGCAGATCATTGAGTCAACCTGTTGACCTGGACACTACTGCTATTAGGCTTAACTAAGCTAAGGATGTCCTGATTTCAGCTCTACACTGTTGCAAATTTATTTCCTTAAATCCTTTTAGTATGGTTTGTGCTATTAGCACTGAGCTTAACATCATGGCTTTAAGACGGATAAATGGAGGGAGAGAATATTGTGTGTGTTTCAGTTGGACAAAGGTATGGTGTTAATGCTTCACTGCTGCAGTGGTGTAAGCAGAGGAAGTTGTCTGTCCTGTCTTATTCTTTCACTCGTGTAAACCAGTGGAAAGTGATCTGAACTCCTTTCAAATACCAGCAGTGCTGTCTTTACTGTAGACTCCATCTGTAAACCTCTTGTACGTGTGGTGTCGTCCCTGTCTGCACATGGACCACTTGTATATTCCAGGCTGGAGGCCATGGAGCTTTCTCGTAGAACTGACTGTTATGAAAGCAGATGTAATCAGCTGAGTCTAACCAGAGACAATATTAACTGCATCACTCTGGAATGTGCAAGATTGAAAAGTTAAAGCTTGACTTCAGGCCAAACAACACACATTTGTCTTCCTATCATCAGCTGCAGAACCTTTAGTGGCAGATCGGGTGGAGGCAACAACAAGAGATGTCAGAACAAAATACATTTAAGAAATGTCAAGTTCCTATGGGCTACCTCACTTTTCTAGACTGTGTGCATGATATGACATGAGTTTATGTCTTGGCAACAGGTTGGTGCTTTGCAATATTTTCCACCTTCTTTATTGTGTACACTTAATTCTTACTCTGCGATCCAGTTACATAGCATTACGCAAGAAAAAGAAAACGCCTTCATCTTTTTATCTGTTTATAACTTCAGGGAGGAATGGCATTTTAAAACGCACCTTCACAGACGTTTAACCAGCTCAGAACCAACATTAAAAACCAGCATTTATACTGGAGGAATAATGTTTACATTTTTTCCCTCAAGTTGTGTGATACAACAAATCTTTGGTTCTTCCAAGCGTGGCTTCTCAGCCTTAAATGTTCTAAATGATCATTTATATCGGTGCCAGAATCTTACAGAACACACACAACAACATGAATATGAAAGACGGGCTAATAAATTTGCAGAGAATGTTAGTCAGCCAACCAGTTCTCAACCAAGGAAGATGAATGTTCAGGCATCCCACAGTGGTTTGTGTATCAAAACCTGATATGTCCTTTTCCTCTGGTCCTTCGAGCTCCACTGTTGTAGGAAACTTTTAAAAATCCATCATTGTTGCACTGGTTGACGTGTTCCTTCCTTAACATGACCACACATGCTGCAGTTTAGTTTGACCAATGTCATATACATTCTCCTGCTGCCAGAAATACTCCCCTAGAGCTTTAAATGTGGATCAGTCTACTGCTGAAAATAGTCACCTAGAATGAAGTCCTAGTATTTCCTCCTGTTTTAGTAGCATTTGATTAAAAAAAGTTTAAAAATGCATCCACCTGCTTGTTTACCAGCCCTTTTCTGTAAAAACCAACAAAAAAACTACCCATCAACTGTACATCTCTGAGCTGCTCAGGCTCAAAGTCAGAAAATTTCAAGAGATTTTGGTTTTGTGAGCTGTTGACAGTAAGGTAGAATTTGGAATTCGAGTTTGAAAGATATCGTGAACATGAAGTGAAAGAGTGAGCGGCAGAGAAAGAATGTCCATGAACCACACCTCTGTCTGGACAGAATCACTGATCAAATGATCTTTTCTCATCAAAGAGAACATATAAACCCTCAGTGACCCACAGCAAGAGGCTGCAGTTATACTACACAGCTCCAGAGCTCTCATATGTGTAACTGTCTGAATGTAAGGCATTTTGTTAATAAAGCAGCAGCGTGTTGGTCCAGCAAGTCTCTGCTAATGTTAAAAAGAGTGGTGGAGTATTTTTCACAGAGGGGAGTGAATGGAAATAGTCATGTTCAAATAAGCAGCAGTGAACCTGGGCACTGTGCTCTGAAGCGCACTCTTCACACACACGCTGATGAGCTGCATCGGCAAACACACACACTGCCGTATGTCATGTGTCGTGTGTGTGAGGTACAAGGTATTTTTTCCACTTCCACTCCACTCCACTGTGCGGGGAGTCAAATGAAAGGATCACTCATTTGTTTCCTCTTTCTAAGTGCTGCCCTCTCACAGCTCGGGCAGGCCCAATATTTGCCACGGCTGGGAGACATTCCTGGGCACTCCCCTCACTCATAGAGGCCAGGAACCAGCAGGAACTCAGAGTCCACTCTTAGTTTTTTCCTCTTAAATGAAGTCATCAGAGGTTGTCAGGATTTGAGAATTACAGTATGCTGCCATTGCATGAACATCTATGTTTGCTTAGGAAAATTCTGAAAATACAAAAATACATTAACTCTAATAATACTGAAAGATACAAAAAGTGCAGTGATATCATTTATTAGTGGTCGCTGGTAGAAAGCAATAGATTCCATTTGTCGTACAATCTGTAATTAACTGTAACGGGTTACAGTATTTGATTGATTCTTTCAACATGCATTGAACTGACTGATACCAGAGTTACTGCTTCATTCACAGATTCAGAATGATTCATTTCAGAGCGTGGTGTCTGTTGTTAAAAGCGGCTGACATGCTCTTTCAGGAAATATCTATAGAATTGAAAAGAATGTCGTCATGAACTTTTATTTTTGTTGGATTAGCCCTATACAATTTTAGCTGCTCAAATTAAAAACTTAAATATCAAATTCTCAAAGCATTTTTTTTTTTTTACATTTTCCTCGTCCTTTGTGATCTGGAGATAAGACACCTGAGAACAACAAACTTTCTCAGACTGATATGCTTTGTCTTCAGTGAGCAGACAACTCATTCAAGTCCAGTTTTATAGGTACAGATTTAAGGAGAGGTGTCAGTCTAACTCTCAGCAGTTATATTTTTTCCCATAGAGACCTGAGGCTGTGCTTGTTTCCTCAATAATGTCCCAACCACTGGCTTTCATTCTATATTTCCACATGCTGCTGTTGTCTCTGTGTAAATGTCTGAGATACATGTGAAACAAGCTGCTTATGTGAAGACAGCTCAGAGATGCAGAAGACTTCACGTCCCACCAGCATACTGCTCAGCTTCTGGTCTGTTTATGGTGGAACATTCAGCTTGTTATAGTACAGTGGGCTCCAGGACAAGCGGTCAGATGAAAGAAAACAGCCAGTGGGATTAGCAGCTGAGCTACAATGGCTGTAATTGAGCAACAGAGTTTTTTTAAGCATTAGTAAAATCATTATTTACAACTTATAAACCTGTATAAAGCAACATATTACTAGTTGGAGGCATTGTGAACAGTATAGTGTGAGCAAAATATGTTCACATTCTAACATCAGTAGCATAACAAGCAAGCTCAAAGCTTCATCTCCTAGGCAATAGGTGGAAACAGTACTCCTGTTTGCTGGTGTGAACTATTCTTTGGTGTATCCTGTACACACAAGCCTTAGGTAGAGTGAGTCAGTGTTTGTTCACTGGAGAACAACACTGACATTTTACTGCCACTGTCTTGCACTGTTGCTATGATACTTTTATCATCTTCATTTTTTATGTTTTATCTGCCGGGACAGATGACTGACCAGTACTGTTATGTGGGAGGATTTAACTTTGACTTACTTGAATGGAATGTGCCCTGCCTTAAAGGCCAAATTCATTTTTTCATCTTGTAAGACTGCAACCAATAGTCCAACACTGCATTTCTGGTGTTTTCCAGTCTTGTTTTATCATTGTGACTGGAAATTGAGAGGACTTAAAAAAGCGTATCATTAAAAAATAGGGTGTGTGTTAATATTACAGATGGGTGAAGCAGAGCACATCTGGCTGAATAATGAGTCATTTCAGTCAGTCTGTCAGTGCAAGAAAACTGGAGGTACCCTGGATCTACTGAGATGGGAAAAGTATTGTTTTGTTGTCTAGATGCACTGTTTTGTCTTCTTGCAGAAATGCTAACATAGAAAGACGTAGAAGTCCTTTTGAACGTCTGGTTGTGGTGACGGTGCTGCTGCTAGTTGGTTGATCTACCAATTTCGGTCCCCAAAAGACAGTTGTATCTCAGCTGCTGGATGAGCTGAGGTGGTATGCCTCCCAGGGTAAACATCTCGTCACTGAGACCTGGAACAGGGAATGACTACAGAGGACTATCTCTGTCCTCTACTCCTGTCGATTCCTCTTTTATCTCAAGGATTTTCCTCTTTCAAACTGGAGACACATCTTGATCCTTTTTCAAGCACTTGTCATCTTCTGCTTAAACCACAGCAACTTCCTCCTTTTTGGAGTCATGCAGCTAATCCCCACTGGTGCTTCTGGCCTGCTGGGTCGTGACTAGAACTGTTCCTTCTTACCTCCAAGACATAGTGTGTCCCTCCACCCGGCCCAACCACTCTGCTCCTCTGTATCTTGACCGTCAAACTCATCTTCCACCTCAAGCTGAATAGCCACCTTTTTGGACTACAGCTCAACAAATAAATTACCAACCTTGTACTTTTGACTTATTTGACTTTTTCCAACAAGAAGATACGTTTTAACATAGTTGCAAATCATTTGCACTGATACTTAAGCCAGGAGAGTCTTCATACTTCACATCTCCATGTATTTCACCATAACTGTTACAAGAGCTGAGGGTTTGTCCATCTTACAGTAAGTTTTTCTAACAGAACTTATAGCTTCACACTGCTGCTAATCCAAGCTGTTGACTGTAACCGAGAGTATGCTTAAAGTTTGTGAACCATTTTGTCCAACATTTTCAGGCAAAAGTGGGAAAGACCACCTCCCACCACCATGTCTGACTTGGAAAACTAGATTCTTTTTAAAGATTTCAGTGCTAGACCTCCATCTGCTGGCAAATGGTTTGGTACAAAGAGAAGCCATCTTAATGGAGTTTCTGTAGCTCTGCAACCAATCACCAAACCCCAACTACTATGGGAAGGCATGAATGACAACTTGACAGTGATCTATATTTAACTGGCAAAACTGAGTAGCTGGAGGTTTCAATGTTTTTGTTGATATATTTAACCAACAATACTCCTCTCTGTCTTGGCTTTTACCTTCAGGGTGGAGTTCCAGAACAAGTTCTACTCGGGCCAGGGCTTTAAGTTTGTCCCCTTTTCGTTTGAGAGCATCCTGGAGGGACGATTTGACGAGTGATCCAACAGGAATCAACGGTGTTCCCAGCATTCCTTCTCTCCTCTCTGTGTTTGTGTGGGTGTGCATGAGCCCCAGTGTAGCCCTCTGTCACCCTCTAGTGACAATTTGTGAAACTCTATTGTGTATGAGCTACTGTGTAATTTAGTCTTTGAAAAGGTTTTTCCAGTGTCAAGCTTTGCTCTGCTCTTGCTGTAGTGTAGCACTGAGCATGTGCTGTCTTTACCACCACTGTCATGACATTTTCTCCACTGGCTTTCCTTCGTATGTTTTCCATGAGTTATCCATTATCAATTAGATTTGACAATGGATATGCTTTTAGCAGATAACATACAATCTATCATCTACATATTATTTTCTGTAATTCTAATTAGGTTTGATACAAACCAAATATGGCTGTTCTTTAGACTCACCTGGCTGTAGTTCTGGTAACTGAACTAATCATCCACTTAGTTAAGGTTTATTGTTGATGTTGTGGGAGACATAATAAAGCCATATTGTCCTATGTGATGCTCATTGACATTCATATTAGTTAGGATGGTGCTCTATCCTTATATACTTTGGTGTTATTTCCCATTCTTTGCACAGAGCCTGCATTTATTAAGCACCTCAGAATCTCGTGTGTATCACTCTAAAAGTGAAACTTTCTCACACAAGTTTAGCTGACACATGGGTAAAACCAAACTGAGCCATAACAATTCCACATGTAGACCTCATGTGGTCAGTCAGTATATCTAACTTGCATAGTAATTGGCTGAATGGGCTCTAAATGGCGTAAATATACATACACTGTAAGTTTGACTCAGATCAACCAATATCCAGTCACATCACTTTACAATGCCAGGAGTTATGTTGGATTATTTGTGCTACCTTGCTTGATCAGCCATAAAAACATTTCGTTTTTTTCCCCCAAAGCTCTTTTCTCATCACATAGAGTATTATCTCTGATCTACATCTCCTGATATCTGCTTGCATTTACCACACCTTTGCAGTTCTACAGATCAGCACTGATTCTCACTTAGAAAGGAGATAAAACGTTCCTCTCCTTGTGCTAATAGTAGATCACATGGGCGTCACTCTGGCAAGCGCTGGTCTGTCAGGAGTGATGTCCCACTCTGAGACACTGGATAAATACAGGCTCTGATTAACAGCACCACAGTTCTACTGGAAGAAGACCAACACCCAGACTGTGTCAGTGATTAGGGGCCAAACATGAACCAGTTCAGTTCTACATACAGCACAGGTACCTCATGTCTATGCACAGCTTGGAGCAGTTTTTCACTGTAAAAATCTTTGAAGATTCATCCTTCTCAAAACAGCTGTGATCTGTGTATTCAGAAATCACAATTTTTATTTAAACTGCAATTTAAAATCCTTCAGACAATGAGGTAAACAACAGTTTTTAAGTTCAGCTGCATATCATGAGACCAACGTTATTTACAATCACACTGTTGCTTTAAAAATCAGTGTTTGGCTCAGTTGGATGTACTGATTTGTTTTTTTGCTGACCATGAACCAGTGTTGTATTGAGAGGAGGACAGAGAAGATGTCATGCCCTCTGTGCTGTGATCTGTAGCTTCCCTGTGTTCACTCTGTGACTAGATGTAAACCACATGAAGTGAATTAATGAATTTGCTCTGAAAATGTCCAAAGTGTAATTGTGCGTGGTCCCTTCCGGTTGCTTCAGAAATTTGACATATCATTATCTTTGTCTATCCTTGAAAAAAGTCCCAGCTTGCAGTATTTCCTGAAAAATGACTCCATCTGGACTCACCACACCCATTAATAAGGTGACAGTTTAAAGCTGCTCTGCCATTCAAACTGAGGCAGCATTTAGACACAGCAACAATCACACTGATCTATAAATCAAGGCTGTTGATATTGGATATGATTTTTATTATTCTGATGATGCCGATTCTTGTGCTTCTTTTGTTTCATGAAAACATATTTACTACCTAAAGTGTTACAGGTAGTTTATATTTGCATCTGGACGGGACTGCTGACATGGAAGGTAATGTGTTGTGGTCAATGATAAAAAGATACCTGTGGATCCATTTTGTGTCCTATTTTCTCTCCATCTCTGGGCAAAAGCTACCAAATCCCCAAGACCCCACCCTGCCAACTACACATACATCCTCCTGCTTTTCTGAGGTTAAAGGGGCTAGAGATAAAATGAGCAAAAAGAAAGTTTGTGCTTAAAAAGATTTTAAGACTCTTGTAGCTTTTTCATTGGTGCTAAAAGAATGAAACAATAATTTAAGACATCACAGATGACGGTACAATGTACAGACAGATAAACCTACTAGATACACTTCTATACACAAACAGCAAAGACGACTGGACCGAAAAAAGGGAAACATAAGCAAATACACTACTGTTCAAAAATTTGGAGTCACCCAGGCAATTTCATGTTTGCCATGTCGCTACAAACCTGTGAAAGGCAGCTGAAGCAAAAGAAATGCACCTGAACACAATGAACACTGCTGAAAATGAGAAATGGCTGCTTATGATTTGCAATACGTTTCTAAAATCATGTAGTCACTTGGTGATTATTTGCTACTGAGTGTAGATCAGTTTCAAAAATGGAAAATATATCCATTTAAGATAACAAACAGTACAAAGTCTGCACAAAGTTAAGGAGTCTGAGTAATTATTAAATCTACTGCATATATAGTATTGCTGCTCATGAGTGCATGGTTGATAATGCCTTAAATATAATGGGATATAACAGAAAAGAAAAGGTTAAAATGTAACATTAAGGGATTCTTCTTGATACAAGTGTGAAAAAAAGTTCACATACGTTTGATTTGAAATGTCTCACTGATTTGCAGAGCAGCTTGGAGGAAGGCTTGTGAATTAGAAGCCCACAGTAAAGGTACTGTTTACAGGGCATCTTGTTCAGTAATGCAGTCCTATGAGCGGCAGGGGGCGCTGGTCAGCCTCCGAAACAAGTGGACAAACCAGAATCAGAGAAGAGAGCAGCGACAGAGATCTACACCGGAAGTATGTGGTATCAAGAATAAAAGAATGACTTGTTTTCAAAGGCTTGCATTTTAACCGTGATCATTTCTAATTTTCTGACATTTAAATTGTGACTTGGTTCATGATGTCTGAGAGTTTGTATAGAAACTTTGGATTTTGGCATGTTGATGAGACTTAGACACCCAAATAAACATTGTCCCAGAACAAGCACACTCCTTCATGAAAATGGAAATCCCAAAAGGCCCTGGCCTACCCTCGCAGGAAGATACACCCCACCACATCGCAAAAACATCAAACAATCAGGAACATGAAGAGGAACATATGACAATTAGTCCATGGGCCAGACCAGATATTGGTACCACCTCAGGTGACCAAACCAAAGTGGTACTAAAATGTACAGTGGGTTAATATAAGTACATTAAGTTGTGATAGCCTTTCCACACTGGCAGCTTAATCACTTTTTTGTAAAACTTTCACATTCGCCATAACCACTGTATTGCACAATTCATTTAACCCTATGAGGCCCACAGCTGCAAAATTACAACATTTATTTAAGGCTGTCCAGCTGTACCTATTTCTGCCTGAATGTAGACAAACAATACATTTCCCAGCATCCCACACTCTGAACTGCAAAACTGCAAAAATTTTTGGAATGTATTTTAGGAACATATTAATACTGTGAGACATACAACATCCCAAGTTCAAACAGCATGTCTTTCACTGATGCCCCCAGCTCTCTCTTCAGGAACAATTTCAATAATTTTCCAAACAAGTATTTGACTTGTAATATTTTTTCTTCATATTTAAATATTTTTACTGATAAACAACTCAAATTATTTTTTAAACATTTTAATACAGCTTATGACAAAATTATTAGCCACCCGATGAAATTTAAGCTTTTTTTTAAAATTCCCAAGTGCTGTTAAACACATCAAGGAATTTCTATCTCAGCTTTTCCAGTCAAAGCTTCTGATGTGCCCTCTGACATGCAACTTGAAATAATGGATTTGCAGTGTGATGTAGAACTGAAGGACAGCTTTGCCTCTGTGGGCTTGGAAACATTTGATCAGCATCTACTTCCAGGCTACTCTAAATTAACAGCACTGGCTGCAAAAATGTTTTGCACGTTTGGGACGACCTATCTTTGTGAGCAAGTTTTCTCAGTAATGAACATTAATAAAACAAAACTGCGCACAAAGCTCACACATAAGCACGTAACTGACATGCTGAAGCTGGCTGCTGCTCAGGACATGATGCCTGATACTGATGCACTTGTGCAGGCTAAAAGATGTCAAGTTTCAGGAGCAAATATGAAGCGAGAATAAATCCTGTAAATGCTGCTTTAAACATTGCTGCTCTCGGGAGAAAAAACAGTTGCTAAATGAAAACTTGCTGTAGTAAATACTGTGAAATTCAGTGTTGGTCATCAGATTCACTGCAAAAGTGTTTGGTTGAGTGGAATATTATTTCTAATGGATGCATCCATGTTATGTATGTAGTTTTTTAATGTATATTTTACATATACATTTTATACATAAACAAGGCAGGGGACAACTTTACTTTCTTAACTGTCTGTATAAAATAGCTGCTACTTAAGATTTAAAGGTGTGCAGAGTTCATTTAGGTGTTCATAATTACTTTCCAGATGTGGGAAAACGGACTTCAAAAAATTTCTATATCTTGATAAGTTTTTTTTTTTTAATTCCAGGACTATGTTTTTAAGTTACACATACCTGTGACTAAATATGTTGTGCCATTGTACAATCACTGTGATCAGTTGTAATGCACAATGCACACAAATAAATGTTAAACTGAGTCATAGTGTTGTTGAAATTGCACTTACTTTAATCTCTGGTTGTTTCTAATATAATTTTTAAAAGGACAGTTCATTATATATAAAGATTTTCTAATATACTTGTTCTCCTTTGCACTAAAACGTCGGAAAAACTCAGACTCATTGTTACTTCTCAGTAATTATGCTATAAGTTTACTGGTCCGGCCCCTTTGAGATCAAATTAGGCCGTATGCGGCCCCTGGACCAAAATGAGTTTGACACCCCTGGTGTAGAAAATGCTCGCCAGACCTTCAGAAAAAGTGACGTCGATCCGTGTATTATTTTGAAAGTCCTGACCGGAGCAGCCATGTTCCTGTTGCAGCTGCTTTGACGGACCGTCCGGTATGAGTTGTTTGTTTGTAGAGTATTCGGTGAGGTTAACGTGCAGCAGTGGTTATGTCGGTGAAAGGAACGTTGTTCCAACACCAGATTCCTGAAGAAGTCACGGAACAGAGCGGTTCTGAACGAGGACAGCCAAGAACTGGAACCGTTTAAAGTCACGACGGAACAAAAAGGACAGAACAGAGCCGCGCAGTGGATCCTGGAGCTTTACTGTCCAGCGCTGCTTTCTCCCGCTGAGTTCCACTGAATGCTTGCTTGTCGCTTCCAGACTGAGTTCAGCGTCTTTATGGACAAGAGAAGCCAGATGTGTCCTCTGGTGTTTCATGGTAAGTTCTCCAAACCAAACTCCACTTTGTCCACGGAGAGCGCTGCTTCTAACAGGACGAGAATCTGCAGCTCGTGTTAATGTTCTCTCTGTGGTCTGATCATCGTCATGTGTGTCCTTCTTTAGTCGTCTTTTAAATGATATAAACTTGGGTTTTTGTAATGGCTGCTCTTAGAACTCGCATTAAAGTGTTTCACAGCTGGAAGAAGCTGTTAAAGTGACCGTTTGGTGGATTAGAACCAACACAAACAGACTGGAGCCTTAAAGTTACCTGATGGTTCACACAGCTCCATCATAAAATTGTGTTTCCAGTCGGATGTGTTGCTGCTACACACCAAATAAACACAATGGCTGCTAGTAAAGTATCAGGGACAGACTGGTTTTCTTGGGTTTTCTAGTCAGATCAGCTTGTTTAAACATGAGCTGGATCGATCTGTTCTCTCACTAGGAAACACATCCAGCCCTTTAAACTCTTCTGGAAATAACAATGAATGAATGAATGTGTTCCTGCTCAGGCCATCGGTGACTTTCTCCTAAAAGCTGATTCAATATTTTGCTCAAGGACAACTGAAGTATGTCAGCAATGTGCTGGTTGACTTTACGAATGTTTCAGTCGTCTGTTCTTGCAGTCGGAGACGAAGACTTAAGTCTGATCGCGTCTGACTGTGTGCCTTTAAAACAAACTAACTCTTGCTGTGATTAAACACCGTAAGGCTGGGGTGTTAAAGTCATCTTAGTTCAGGGGCCAAATACAATCCAGTTTGACCTAAAGTGACCGGTAAAATCACAGCATAATAACCTATAAATAACCACAACTCCAAATTTTTAAGAACATGAAACAAAACAAAAAAAGAGACAAGAAATTGACAAAAATGTTACAGAATGACAAAAAAAATGGATAAATGACACAAACGAGACCAAAAAATGACAAAAGCGAGAAACAAAACAACAAAAAGCGAGAAACAAAATGACAAAAAATGAGACAAACGACATGAAACGAAGCAGAGACAAAAACATTTGACAAAAAATGTTATAAAATGACAAAAAAATGGATAAACGACATGAAAAAATGACAGAGGCAAGAAACAAAACGACATAACTGAGAAACAAAATGACAAAAAAATGAGACAAACGACATGAAGCAAGACAAAAAATTTGACGCAAAAGTTACAAAGTGTCAAGAAATAGACAAACAGCACAAGTGAGACAAAAACTGTACACAAAGCAATGAATAAAGGAAAACACAAAATAACACAAGTGAAACAAAATGGAAACACAGGACGACAAAACATGAGAGAAACGACCAAAGTCAGACAACAAAAACAAGATAAACTTACAAAAATGGGACACAAAATGACAAAACAATGAGCAATCTAGTATTTTACTTTATGATCAAAACAACGTCATGGTGTAGAAATTATTTTAAAATTCTAGTTTCACAAATTTAAAATTAGCAGCTAATGTCTTCTCTGTAATTTTTATGTTGTACAAAGTCCTGCGGGCCGGATTAAACCCTGTGGGGGGGCCGATGTTGGCCAGCGGACCGCATGTTTGACACCACTGCCGTAAGGTCTTTGTCACTAACCTGCGCTTATGTAGCTGCACATAGCGATCATTTTCTTTAATATGTGTGTTCTATTTTTTTTGAATAATCCCTCAGTTATTCAGTTTTTAAAATATTCACAATCAAACAATTAATCAATCAAAAAGAGCCTGAAGGTCACATTTTTTTATTCTGTGTGACCAGCTCTACAAAACCTAAAGCTACCACAGTGATAAATGAAAGAAAACAATAAAAAGTGGTGAATAATCCTGTTAGAGAAGCCGTAAATGCTCTGTTTTAATGTATCCGTAGTTGCACTAGACTTTTCTGTTGACGAGTTATTTGATAGTGATTGTTTGTCATTTTTTTCTCTATCAAATGAAAGTGAAAATGGAAACCGATCTGGAACATTTTACTTTTGTCTTGGCAATTTGTTGAAGAGGATATCCTGGATGTGAAAGGAGCTGCAAAGCAAATGCTGGACAGCCTCGGTGTGGTTGGATGGTTGCTGCAGTGAACATTCTGAGCTCCGTCTGATGAAACTGTCAACCTGTTGGTCACCTGCTGACTCACTCCATTCAGACATGTACCTCCACTCAGCACAGCAGCAGGAGCAGAGCCTGAGTGCTGCAGATGGGGCTCAGTGGGAACTCCTGCCCTCCATTTTGGCTCTGAACAGGCCTCTATGTGGGGACAGAAACTCGTACTGGAAACAGATGTGTGTGTGTGTGTGTGTGTTGGGGGAGGTGTGGATGTACAGTCATAGAAAAAATTATTAGACCTCCCTTGTTTTCTTCAAATTCTTCCTCATTTTAACACCTGATACCACTAAAGGTATATTATCTGAAGAATACAATGAACACAACAAAAAGTGCAGCACATTCCAAAATACTTTAAGTCCTGTTTGACATGCTTAAGCTTCATTGTATTCCCAGGATATATAAGAGGTCATTTCATGTCATCAGCAGCACTGCACATGTGAAGGTCTAGAGTGATTTCCTGCTGACATTCAAGCCGTAGCACGAGTCAGAAGTTGTCAGCTTTCATCTAATACATGAAACAAAAGAATTATGTGAAGCCGCAAAGGCAGCCATTATTTTTATGTCTATTTTTAAATGCGATTGTGTGTTAAAACTGTTGTTTTTAACTGTATGTACTGCCGTTCTTGGCCAAGTCTTGCAAAAGAGATGTTGGCTCTCAATGGGAAAACAACCTGTATTTAACAAAACTGGTTAAATACAGGTAATAGTAATAATAGAGGAGTAGGTTTTCTGAACTTTGAAGAAGCAAAAGGCAGATGAAGCATGAAACCCCTCCTTGCTTTGGCAGTGAACCCCCAGTAATGTGACTCCTGCCTGTTAGAAGAGCTCTTCCCTCTCCTCAGAAAGGCCTGTCTTGCACTAAATGTGTTGCTTGACATGTTGAATAAAGCTTCAGAGTATGAATGTCCTGTAGACCAGGGTTGTGAAACTCTTCTTAATTCAGAGGCCACATTCATCCCAATTTAATCTCAAGTGGGCCAGAGCAGAAAAATCCGAGCATAATGACCGATAAATAATGACAACTCTACATTTTTCCTTTGTTTGAAATCACAGCATAATAACCTATAAATAACAACTTCAAAATTTTGCTTTGTTGTAGTGCAAAAAAGTACATTCTGGAAATGTTCATATTTTAGGAATTATCTTTTTGCAAAACATTATGATCAGACTGAAATTTGTTAAGAAAATAAATTCAATTTCAACGATACTATGCCTCAGTTGATCATTTACACATTACAACAACCGATTACAGTGTGTCTACAGAGACACAAAGCATTTCATCACAGCTATCTGCAACTGAATGATGTAATATTTTCCTTTATGATCAAAACAGCAAAAGTTAGACAGAAAACGATGACAGAAACAAGACAAAATGCTACAAAATTAGACACAATGACAAAAACATGAGACAAACGACATGAAATAAAAACAAAATAGAGACAAAAAGGAAAAAGTAACTAGGCGACAAAAAAAACAGACAACACGAGTGAGACTAAAAGGAAACACGAAATGACAAAAACGTGAAACAAATGACAAAACAGATAGAAAACAACAAAAATGAGACCGACACAAAACAAAACAAAAAAGAGACAAAAAATTTGACAAAAAGTGGCAAAGCGACAAAAAATGACAAAAAAAGAAACAAAACGACAAAAAAAACTAGACAAACAACACAAGTGAGACCAAAAGGAGACATGAAATATTACAAAAATGAGACACAAAATGACAAAAGAACAATGAGCAATCTAGTATTTTCCTTTATGATCAAAACATCTTGTCAAGGTCTATACATTATTTAAAATTTATCGTTTTACAAATTTACATTTTGCAGTTAATGTCTTCTCTGTAATTTTTGCACTTGTCCGTGGGCCGGATTGGACCCTCCAGAGGACCGGATTTGGCCTGCGGACCGCATGTTTGACACCCCTGCTCCAAACACACTTTTGACCGTTTCTTTGTGTGCAGGATTCCCTCTGCTGGTGTGATGATGGGACGGCGTGGTGTTGGAAGTGACTGCAGCCCTGGAGGCTGACCAGCTTGTGCCATTGGCCAGTCAGGATGCACATAGCTCCAGTGGGTGTCAGCAAGTTCTGCTTCCTTTTCTCCCTGGCATTCTGCGGTCTCATCCTTCTGCTTATTCCGGCATTCCAGCCACCAACGGGCCAGGTGACCCTGCCTCAGCCCCGACCCCAGGTTAGACCTGCCCAGGCGAGCCCATCGCACCGTGCTGGGGTTCTAGCAGGTTCTACCTATGCGGGAAATGCAGACTTGGACACAAGACTCAATAGAAGCTCATGGCAGGGGAGACCTATCTCGACTGGACTTAACAGGAATTACAATCACAGTCCCAAGAAGTGGGTGGACTCTAGAAGACTCCCCGAAAAACATGCTCTCAATGTGGGAAAAGTTGGTAGACTTTCAGGGTCGGACAAGTTGGAGCTGAAGGACATTTTTTTTGCAGTGAAGACTACCAGGAAGTACCACAAGTCCAGATTAGAGCTGCTGATTCAAACGTGGGTGTCACAAGCTAAAGAACAGGTGAGGAGAGCTGCAGTTGTTCTTGCTGTTCATGGAGCTGAACTGGTCTGTGTTTACTATAAGAGGTGTCCTGGGGCCTGTTTCACGAAGCAGGTTTATTGAAAACTCTGAGTTTCTTAACCCTGAAATGAGGGAAACTCAGAGTTTTCTGTTTCACAAAGCGAGGTAACTTAACCCTGAGACAGAGGGGTAACTCTAGCCTGTTTCACAAAGAGGGGTAACTTAAACTCTCGGTCAGTTACCGCAGTAACAGACTCTATGACTTGAACCTGGTCACCAGCAGGTTTATCTGAGAAAACCTTGAGTGTCTCCGCCCTCTTTCAGCCACACACGCTGTTTCATTTCCTCATTCATTCAGTCAGTAAGCGAGCGAGTTTTGGCGTAGAACAGCTTTTATTAACGATCCAGTGGATAAAGGAGCAGCATTACTGCACAGATAATTAAATATTTGTCGGTAGATTGTTATCAGACCGCGCATAAATGTTTTCGCATTTCCGGACAATTATCTTTTTGAGCGGCACCGTTTCGTAATCGTTTCAAGTCTATAATCTACCTAAACAACCTAATCCGTCCTTACATTTACATTACCAGCTGCTGTGTTGCGTTGTGGTTCTTTGCAAATGGAAGTTTTTATATAACGTCGGAGATGCAGAGCACTTCAGTAAGACAACTGTATGGAGGACGGTCAGAAAAGTGTTCTTGAACCTGAAACGGCTTTTACTCATCATTGTGGTTTTCCCTGGACACAAACCTGTCGGAGCATCAAGGAGCAGTTCCACAGGATTGCAGGTGAATGATGTAGAGATCTGTTAAATTCATTTTAAATCATATTCTGTTAATGACATTGTGCTGCAGCCTCAGACTGGGATTAGTCATTTTAATTTCTTTTAGGATTTCCCACTGTGATTGGCTGCATAGATGCACACACTTCCCCATCACAGCTCCCTCACATCATGAACAGGAAGTCCATTCACAGCATAAATGTGCAGGTAGGCTACAGGTAGACTGACTACTGTTTCTAAATGTTAAAGACTGCATCATAGTTCAACATCTGTCATTCTCTGCACTGTCCAGATCATATGTGATGCTGCACACATCATTTCTAATGTGGAGGCCAAGTGGTCTGGGTCTGTTCATGACTCCAGGATTTATGGAGAGTCTAACCTGAGCAACAGACTGCAGCATGGTCAGCAGCCTAAAGATTTTCACAATAGAATTCTCTTGTCTCCCTCCTTTAATATGCTCTGATGTATCCACTATACATTACAGGAGAGTTTGATGGCCTTCTGCTGGGTGACAGGGGTTACCATGCCAACCCAGGCTGATGACCTCATACCCTGACCCTGAACCAGTCCCCCAACAGAACTTCTACCGGGCTCACTGCAGGACCAGAGCCCGGGTGGAGATGACCATAGGCCTGCTGAAAGCCCGTTTCCAGAGCCTACGTCTCCTCAGGGTGACCCCTGAGAGGGCCTGTGATATTACTGTGGCATGTGTTGTTCTTCATAATATTGCTATTAGAGGAGAGCAACACCCTGCCCTACAAACTGAAGACCCAGATGATGAGCCCATCCACCTGCAGCTATCCAGGACAGCAGAGCAGTCAGAGACACCGTATGCAATAATCACTTTAGAGTTTAAGTCACCATCATCACCACCACAGCAAATAAAGACATGATACACATTTCATTTGGTCTTCTTTATTCCCTACAAATAAAAGATAGTTCAGTTCATGTTCCAGTAGTTAACATAATTCACCTGTGACCATCACCACCTCTGACTTGTGCTCCAGTATTTCAATTTCCAGATATGCCCTCCTAATCTGTTTTTGGATTTTTCTCAGCAAATGCAGTTTGTAAATCTGTTTTACTGATAACTGGGAATACATAGAGGACATTAAATTATACAGTTGCACATGAATTCCACAGAATGAAGCTCTGGTGTTTCCTGAACATCCATCTCACTGTGTCAGTCTGTGCAGTGGAAGATGAGGAACCATCCTGCTGCTGTCCAGCCATGCTCTGTTAAAAAGGATGAGAATGTGCAATACTTCAGTGTAGGCTAAATGTCACACTCTATATTCCACCCAAAATGTGAATGGGAAGAGAACTATCAGTAACACACCTCTGTATGCCTTTCTGGATCCCCCTCTGTAAAGGCAGCAGACACAGTTTCATCCTCTTCATCCTAGATCAGTGACATGTTTCAGTACATTCAAACTACCATTTGGATAAATCTTTGGAGTGTTGCCTCCTTACAATTACAAGGTCTGTGGTGTGAAGGGGCCAAAAGACAAAAAAAGACACAAAAGAGAACTAAATCATAATCACACACACACACACACACACACACACACACACACACACACACACACACACACACACACACACACACACACACACATATATATATATATATATATATATATATACATATATATATGCATCCATGACCTTTTATTCCACCGTTTTACAGGCATCTGCTTTCTTTCTGTTGGCTGAGCAGAAGTCTATGTTAGTTTAAATAGGCTTAATTATTTAACAGGACATGATATGGATGCAGACATTTAGGCTATGTGTGGATAAACAACTGCACAGTCAAACAGCCACTTAATATTTAGGATAATTTACAATGTAAAACATGATCAACATGAAGTACCTCCATGAGATAATGCCGAGGTCTGACCTTGTTTTTATATTTTCTCTTAAGCTGCTGTCACGTGCGCTTCTCCCCCACGGGATTTGAAATAACTTAATATTCTACCATTCAGACAGTTTTTCCCTGTAATATTACGATTGCAAAGGACTACATTTAAACTTACGCATTGATCCGGGCAGCAGTGTTCTCCACGCCGTCTCCCTCTCTTCTGCAGCTGCAGCGGTGTTGCACTTCTTTATTAAAACGTGTTCAAACTCGCCATATGAGCGCGTTAAAAATTTCCAGTTCAAAAACGCAGCCTTTCGCTTCCCCGTTGCCATGGTGACTCATCGAATCGGGGCTCCATTGATGCTGTCTTTTCAGAGTTGCGGTGCACGCGCTTAACTCAAACTGCTCCGAGTTAATTAAACCAGCCGTTGTGAAACCGAAAACTCAGAGTTTTCTATCTCAGAGTAGATCAAGTCAGAGTTGAGGAAGAAACTCAGAGTTTCTTGAACCTGCTTTGTGAAACAGGCCCCTGGAATCAGATTGCTGCTTTTATGTAACATTTGCACAGAGTCAGTCTAACCCTGTAGTGCTGAAAGTGATCACACAGTCACATTTGTAATGACTGACTGACAGATTCAAAACTAGGAATATTATTTCAACTCGGATGCAACAGAATTTGGTATTGTCACGTGTTGATAAGATGAGGAGACGTAGTTTTGAGTACCTAGAGCTCAGTGCTTCATTAATGCTACACAGCATACACGGTAACTAACGTTTTAGGTGGAGATGTCCTGAACATTCGTACTGCATGAAGCCACAATAAACATCCATCTCCCTTCATTGTCTATACCCGCTTTATCTCATAGAGGAGCTGCAATGATTGGTCAATCAACAGAATACTAATCGGCTATTCTGATAATTGATTAAACACCAAGTCAGCTCAAGTTTGGCAAATAGTGACCTGTGAGGGCAGCTCTAATTGGTATCTCTCTGTTAATTGATAATGAAAAAAATGTATCGCTGTAGCCCTACATTACTGTGTTGCTACTTAACATAACTTCAGCACAACATAACTCATATCTAGCTCCCAGTGTAAAACACCACATAAACTGTGCATGCTGTTACCTTAGTTGACTGTTTGTATGAATCTCCACCATGCAACCACAGTTTGATGCGACTTTCTCTTCCCCTTCTGCTTCCTTCATGTTACTGTTTTAAGCCTGCCAGGTTCTGTTGGTAAATTAGTCACAGAGTTTCAATCTTCCAACGTCAGAATGATACTAGATGTAACCTGAGCGCTCTGAAGCACTGTGGAGGCAGCTCCGACCACGTTTAGCCCTTTTACCACGAGATATGAAACATTGCTGGCTTCTTCAAACCATTAGGGCTAATTAATGCTTTCTGCATCTATGTTGATGGTTTGCATGCAGCCCAAAAGGCCAGTTCGTGGTTTCTGCATCCTTAAGTGGACGGTGGACGGGGTCGTGGCTCTGTTCATACTTGTGGTTGTTATCGTTACATTCGTATTCACACGCGCTGCTTCCAGCTCTGAGTTCCAAGAGCAGCCATTACAAAAGTACAAGCTCAAACTTTGGGCTGTGCACAAATCTTTGTTGATTGGGATGGATGAGGATAGCTACATCACATATAGGCATTAGTTAACAACAGATTTGTTAAACATAATTACAGAATAACGAGAAAATTATCAATGATAGGAGTAAAACTTACTTACCGTTGCCGTTTTAGTGACACTTCCAGCGGTGAACTTAAATTTTCAAATTTCCGAGAACCACCCAAACGCCCTGAGAATAAACTGGGAACCAGATATTTAAACGAGAAGGATTTGAATGGAAATGAGTGACCGAACAGACGTTCAGTGCAAAATGACGCTTAAAATGAAAATAGGGTTTGAAATTATGGCTTGCTATTATAAATCAGTCTCGAGTAATCTCACTTTCTTTCACATGTACTGACTTTAACAGTGGCCCAAACAGGAAGTTAAAAAGGTGGGTCCTTTACCTGGAGAGGCCTCCTACCGAGTGTATTTCCCTAAAATACACTCTGTTGATCCCTTCTTCATCCACCTTCTGGCTCCAGAGGCCGAAAAACAAGGCAGCAAAGCAGGAAAGGCTGAATGTAAAACACGACGCAGCCCTTCTCCCTCTGTCTGCTCTTCTTATTTCATCGTTTGTCTGAAAAGCATTAGTTGGCCAGACTGGAAATTGTGGAGCAAAGTGAGTGACTAAGGTGTGTTGTGATTTAGTCTGTATGTGATGCTTCTGGATGAATATTGATGCTAAAATGTGGAGAAAAAATTCCCTAAATCACTTCACACAATGCAAGGATCTGCAGTGATTCAGAAATGTAACTATGTCTGATCTATTAAGACTGCTGTAGAGGCTTTTACAGAACCGTGGCCAGGGCGCTCATTCAGACATTCAGTAGACACACTAACTTACCATTAGATGTATGAGACTACTGTGATTCAGGAGATGAACCATCCAAAATGGCCGCTGCAGGTGTGATGCATCTGATAAAACTCTGCTTTGGCAATAAATGTGTGGTGACAGGACATTCAGAGCATGTCTTTAAAGCAATAAGCAGCTCTCATATAAACACATTCTTGTGGCGTGTTGTGTTGACTGAGTGACACACAACACCACCAAGTTTTGGATTTTTGTTTACACAGTTATGCTAGTCCTAATGAATTTGCTGTTGTGTGTCTCTTGTTAGGGTGGATTTCAGGGTGTTGCCTTATCACCACCAGATTTTCCTCGCTGGTGCGGTTCATCCTCAGACATTTAGTGCAACCACAGGACATTTATAAGATAGTAAATCTGTCTTCCCTCCTCATTTGCGCTGTTTCAGGATCAACCTATTTATTGAGGTCATTGTGGAATTATTCTACAGCTCCAAACGCTGTCGATTCTTAAGATACTTAAGATCTGTGTGTGTACCTTTGTCTCTGTTCCATTGAGGCACACTGGGCCTTTATGGAGAAATTCAACAGCAACCTGAAACTGGAAGACGTACTGAAAGTCTTCTGTGCTGTGCTTGTTCTCTCACTGAAGGAATCTCCATCACACACCACAGCTCTGACTCTTCCAATAGGGTGGAACAAATCAGTTCTTGACAGTTTATTTGGAACCTTTTCAACTGAATTTCACCTTTAAGCCAATATTAGGCATATGTTGGCTCCTAACATACAAATTCTTCTCGATCAGATTCTTACATTCACTTGGGTTGAGGGTTTGGACGTTTGATTAGTTCCAGAAACCGTCAACTGTCGTGATGTTGGATGACTGGGTGTTCTGACATGTCAGACATTTTGGACTTCAGTTCAGGTCAGATTTGTCACACAGCTGCTGTCAGATCTGTTCTAAACTGTAGTGAGCTTGGTTTGGTATCATTGGGTTGATATTTTTACATGTGCTTAATTTTCAGTCAGTAGGAGTCCACAGTACTTTCTCCTTTTGATCCACATTAAGGACTTGGTATGTAGAATCACAGTTGTTACCTTGCAAAACTGTTCAGGTGTTCTGTGTTGACCCAGTTTGAACACATATGTTGCGATGCGCCTGTAGAGTGTGAGCATAGTTGTACATTTTTGATGTGTAGGAAAAGAGAATGACACACAGTGTGAGTTGATGCAAAATGAATTAAATCAAACAATGTCTGCACTGTCTCTTCTGTTAGCCTTTAATGTTCACTGGAAAAAATGCCTCTTTCAAAACAAGGGGGAAAAAACTTATTTCAAGGAGCTTTTACTTTGAAATAAGTGAAAAATCTGCATGAAAGTGAAAAATGGCTTGGTAAGGTTTCTTGAAATAAGATGATATTTAGAATCTTGAGATCTCAAAGTTAGCTTATAAACTTATTTTAAGCTATATTTTACCAGGATTGTCAAGCTTAGGTGTCTTACAAAAGCCAGATATGTTTAAAAAGAAGAAGCAGTTTTTCACTCAAAAATAGATTTTTGATTTCATGTAACTTCCTAATTTGAGATGTATTAACCCTCCTGCTGTCTTCATTTCCCGGCACAAAAAAATATTGTTTCCTTGTCTGAAAAAAATCCCTAAAAAATCAGAAAAAAAATTGCCCAAATTTCTGAAAATTTGCAAAACTTTCAGCAAGAAAATTCCCAGAATTCCTGAAAAGTTTCCCTTAAACGATTTTTTAAAAAATCCCCCAAATTTGGCAAGAAAATCTTTGCAAATATTTTTTAAAAAATGAGTAAAAATATTCCCAAAAAATCCTAAAAATATCTAAAGTGATGACATATATATCAGTAAAACTTCTAACATTTGCTTTAAGAACATTCACATAAAAATCAACCAAAATCCAGCGAAATTCGCTGGATTTTGGTTGATTTTTATGTGAATGTTCTTAAAGCAACATTTTTAGCCTTTTTTTTTTCAAAGATTTCCTAAAAATGTTGAAAATGTGGACATCAGAAGTTTCACTGTGAAAATATATATATTTTTCCACATTTTCAAACTTTAAAACGAATCAATTTTGATCCACAGGACGACACGAGGGTTAAACTTAGTTTGAGTTATCCTGTTAAATTCAACTCAAAACAAGATCATTTCAAGATTGTTTGACTTAACAAGATATTTAAGATGCATTGTCTTAAAACAAATCCCTCCATCTGCTGAAACGCCACTTGTTAAGTGAATTCATCTTAAATCGAATAGGATGAGACATTTTGACTAAAAATAAGACAAATTGACTTGGTAAGATTTTGAGTTTTTGCGCTGTTCTGTTTCTGCTTTATATTTACTTGATTTCCGTGGCTGCTCTAATGTGGAGCAGAAGCAACCTTTGCTGCTGTCACACACTGAAGTGTAGTTTTGCTTTTTTAAAGACTCGTTAATATTCAGACAGTGTGTTGTCTTTTCTTATCACACAAAGTTAGATGTGAATGAAAGATGACTTTCAGCGCTGTACGTCAAGTTTCAAGTAGCCGGCACAGAAAGCACTGCAAGCAGCTCTTTATTGAGAGCTATTAAAAGAAATTAGAAAGGCCAACTCCAGGACAAAGAGCCTCAGTGTGGAGAGAAGAAGCTTTAACTGCAGAAACACTTTGCCCCACTTCAGCTACACATGCCACAGTCACAGACGAGTTCCATTTGAGTTTGTGCTTTCAGTATGGACAGCTTGGCTCTGAGTTCAGGTCTGCTGTCAATGAATAGGCTCCTTTGTGGGTCTGTGTTAGCTAACCAGATACTGCGAGGCATTATGGGCCTGTTGCCATCTTATTTTACTGCCCTCGGGTCAGTAAAGTTTGCCCCCTGTGTTTACAGCTGACTGTAAAATTAAAAGCTGCTCAGCCTCATTTGTATTTAATGTAAATGTGTGAATACGGCTGCTAGTTTACCAGTAGGGGTGTGTATTTATTTGTTTGAAGCCTAAGGTCAGATTCCACTCGCTCATTCACTGCATGGCTCGCTTGATGGTCTGTGAAGGTTACATGCTGCCTTCTATCCTGTCTGTCTGCTGTACGCTGTGCAGGACTAGCTTTCCATAGAGACGGTTGTAGACATTGGCTTCAGTTTACAGGTTCTGATTAAACTGGAATGTAGATGTGAGGAAATTCGACCTTTATTATTTTGTTTAGTATGCAAGGGTCCACTATGGGCCACACAGTTGAGTCTGCACCGATCCCCCTGCAGACGTTCATGTGCAGCCCACAATTTGTTGCTTCAACCACTAGACAGTTGTGCGCATACTTGGCAGCGGTGTGCGTGCTGGGCATACATAGATGCTGAAAAGTGGTATAATTAAATCACGTGTGCCTGGTGTTTGCATCTACAAGTGGCTTCAGAGCCGGGGTGATGTAATATGGTAGCAATGAAGACTGAAAACCATCCAGCCCCAGATGTGAAGCACATCTTTCCATCTTTGGCCTCTGTGATTGTATGACCGTGAGGCAAAAGGGGCAAAATAGCATTATAACATCTGCCTTATTTTCTGCCGTGACCAGTCAGCATGTCTGCTGTGAAATATGATTAAGTTAGAAAAAGATAAACCAAAGTGCAGCATCAACATTGAGGCCGACAAGATTCCCTTCAAACAGAAATATGGCATGTGTTGTAGAAGAAGGGCCGACAGGGACGAAGAGAAAGACGACAATCACACAGCAGTCAAAACCAAAATAGAAAGCAGCTCAGAGCCAGTGCAGCAGACGAACCTGTCTGTAAAAACCCTGGCAGTTTGAGCCTGTTATTTCAGTAACACTGAGTCAATAATTCATTGTGGTAGTAGTTTAAGTATTGAGAGATGATTTGAAACAAGTTCTTCCTCTGCTTCTCTGTTCCTTCAGCTGCATCTGGAACTGCATCTTTGTCATTTTGGCTCTCTTTGCTCTTCCTCTTGTAATTGCATATACTGATCACCCAGAGAAAAAACAAAGGAGCGCTTCATCGTTTCCTTGTGTGTATGTGTGCTTGCACAACACTAACAGTGCGTCCTTGTCTGTTTCAGACGTATATATTCACTGATGGTGAGGACAAGGAGTTGCAGATGAGGACAGGTAAGAAGCTGGACCCTTCAGTTGCTCATTAATCTTTCTGTTTTCTTTTCCATATTTGTTAAGTTTCACAGTTAGACTTTTTTTTGAGTTCTTTTGGCTATTATTCTCCATGTTAAACCATGATGCAGATGGACACAGCACTGAAAAAGTTCTCTTGTTTACAGCTCAATTCATGAGTATATTCATGCAGTTTGGCCAATTGGAAATCACAGGCGTACTCAATTTAGTGATCCAGTTATAGTCTGATCACAGGCCTATTCACTGCTGCTGTATTGAGCATCTATTTTAGAGTCTGATATAGTTTAGCATCATGTGTCATTTAGGTGACATTGGGTGAACTCGCCTCTGTTTTTTACTGCATAAAATATATGATGTTTTACTCAGCAGTAGTCATCCCCTTTCTGAACTGTGCTGTCCTGTACTGTCTGTGTCCCAGGAGCCAACATCATCAACACAAACTGCTCAGCGGCTCACACCCGACAGGCTCTGTGCTGCAAAATGTCTGTGGAGTACGACAAATTCATCGAGTCCCAGAAGAAGTAAGTGACATGCGGTCTGTGCCACAGTAAGTAAATTACTCATTAATCTACGCGTTGTTGCATCAGTTTACGCCCACACTCCACTTTGTTTGTTTGCTGTAGGTGGTTCTGCCATGTGGATGATGACAACTATGTGGTCCTGGCCAGCATGGTGCGCTTGCTCTCCTCCTACCACCACAGCCAGGACGTCTACCTGGGCCGGCCCAGTCTGGATCACCCTATTGAGGCTGCAGAGAGGGTCAAGAGTGACGGATCGGTCAGTCAGCTTACATCCTATTAGGAGTTTGTGGCTTCACTCACTGACAAATACAGCAGCAAGCTATACTGTAACTATTTTAAAATATGAAGATGAGTTGTCTCTCTAAGTCAGAAGTTCACAAACAGAGGAACTTGTACTCTGGAGGTAAACATCGAGGGGTTTGGTTGTACGCAGACAGATTGTGGAGTAACTCAGTGAACTTAAGAATATGGAGATTATGCTAAAATTAGCAACACTTGGCCCACTGTAGAGTTGAGTTAAAAATAAATAGTAAAAATACAAATATATTGTTTAAGTAGTTTGCCTTTGATGTAAATAAATGTTTAAAGTAAATAGTTGAAAGCAATAGACAGTTCAATTGATGAATAGTTAAGACAATATCTACTTTATGTAACCAATATTGTTAAATACCACCTTAAAATAAGTTTAAATGAATCTGTTTAGAGCATGATGGATGTTTTTGTTTCTTAGAAAAAGGTTGGGAAACACTGATCTACACTAATGTTTTACATTGTCCAGTTAGACAAGTGAGTGAAATGACAGAATTAAGTTTTTCTCACAGATTTCTACACCCCTAACCACTGATGTGCTGTTTTCATCTTCACTCAGGTGTCTGTCAAGTTCTGGTTTGCCACCGGTGGAGCAGGTTTCTGTATCAGTCGAGGTCTGGCCCTGAAAATGAGCCCGTGGGCCAGGTACGACTTTCAGCTCATCCACACGGTCATTGTTGTCTACGTATCACATTAAAATTCTCCAGCCATTCCCAACCATTGCCCAGCCTCTGCTGCAGTGAACAGTTGTCAGTAAAATATGTTTCATTTGACATTTATCTCCTCTTCAATTCACTTTCTCAGTCACATACAGCGCACAGCAGGAGTGAGTTTTGTGCAGAAGTGAGCTCTGAAGTGTTTACTGTGCAAAATCACCTAAATGTCAAATGATTCCAAAAAGGTATCACCTCTCAATAACTTCATTATTTTGAAGTTGAGCAGCACTGTATTTCCTTTTAGTATTTTAGAAAGATGATTTGAAAATGCAGTAGAAACTCTGTGCAACCAAAGTGAATACACACTGACATACATCAGGCCTAACATTATGACCATCTGCCCAGTTTTGTGTTGGTCCCCCTTTTGCTGCCAAACCAGCCCTGACCCATCGAGGCATGGACTCCACTCGACTCCTGAGGGTGTGCTGTGGTATCTGACATCATGATGTTAGCAGCAGATCCTTTCAGTCCTGAAAGTTGTGAGGTGGGGCTTCTGTGGATCCGACACATCCCACAGATGCTCGACTGGACTGAAATCTGTGGAATTTGGAGTCAAGTCAACACCTCAAACTGGTTGTTGTGCTCCTCAAACCATTCCTGACACATTTTGGTCACTGTTCATGTGAACAACTGAACCCAGCTCTCTGCCATTATCCCCATGTTTAAACAATAAAACCCACTCCCTCTCATGACAGCTGCTGGTATTTCTTACTTATCTGGGCAACACGTCGTACCCCACACGGCTGAAGTCTCTCTTGTTTGGTTTCAGTTTGGGGAATTTCATCAGCACAGCAGAGAAGATCCGCCTCCCAGACGACTGCACCGTGGGCTACATCATTGAGGCGCTGCTGGAGGTCACTTTAACACACACACACCTTTTCCACTCTCACCTGGAGAACCTGCAGAAGCTGCCCACTGAGACTCTGTTGGAGCAGGTGAGCGAGTGTGTTTGTGGTTGCTTTCTTTCATTTGATGTGATGTGAATGTTTGCAGTGGAAGCACTTGTAATGTTGGTCTCCCATCATTTCCCCTGAAAGAAATCCTTCACGGTAATGAAATGTTCAATCCTGTGTTGTGTGATTGCTTTGCATTAGGTGACGCTCAGCTACGGAGGTTTTGAGAACAGAAGGAATGTAGTGAACATTGTTGGAGGCTTTTCACTGGCTGAGGACCCCACAAGGTAAACACAGAAACGATAAAGGCCCTTCTGCTCTTCCACACTCACATGGCTAAGTTCTTAGCTCATTTGTTTCTGTGGGTTAATGCTACTTATGGTGGGGAAAAAAAACACATTGCTGAACATTAGCATCCTGATCCCACTGTAGCTAAATAAGTCTTGCCAAGTGTTCCCGTCATACGTAAGGGCTGAACTTGTAATTCCAAACCAAGAGATATAATCTGATGTGGTAGCACTCTCCACCTCTCTGGGAAGACTTTCCACCAGATTTTGGAACCTGGCTGTGGGGATCGCTCCATTTCAGACAAAAGATCATCGGTGTGGTCAGCTGGCTTACAGTTGGTCTTCCAGTTTATCTTAACCCTCGTGTCATCCTGCGGGTCAAAATTGACCTGTTTTAAATTTTGAAAATGTGGGAAAAAAATATTTTTGTGGGAAAAAAAATGTTAAAAATATTTCTTAAGAACATTCACATAAAAATCAACCAAAATCCAGCGAATTTCGCTGGATTTTGGTTGATTTTTATGTGAATGTTCTTAAAGAAAATATTAGTTTTATTGATATGTAATCACTTTAAATATTTTTAGCATTTTTTTTTGAAGATTTTTACTCATTTTTTTGAAAATATATACAATAACTTTCTTGCCAAATTGGGAAATTTTTAAATAAAATTAAACTTTTAAGGGAAGCTTCGAAGGAATTATTGGAATTTTCTTCCTGAAGGTTTTTGCAAATTTTCAGAAATTTGGACAATTTTTTGCTGATTTATTTATTTATTTTTTTAATGTTTTTCAGACGAGGAAATTATATTTTTTGGTGCCCGTAAATGAGGACAACAGGAGTGTTAAATGGGTGGGGCTGGTTTTAGGGTGTGTGCAAGTTGTCCCACAAAAATACTGGAAAAACTGTGCTGCACCGTACTAGAGCAGGGCATTAAGTTTTCACATTATCCTGTACTACGAGACGTGGGCTAAGTTTTAAAGGTCCATATGTTTTGGTTATAAGCTGTGGACTGTGGAGCAGTATTATGTGTGAAAATGTATATTTTAAGCCATAATATAAGAGAACTGCTAACAAAGCCCTGTGTAGGACATCCTTGATAATGTGATTCAGTTTGATGGCCTGTATGATTTTTCCTGAATGAAACAAGTGACACAGTTTTTGGAGTGAATGGGTATATTCTTGAACAGTATGATAACTTCCCTGACTCTCTCTCTCTTGTCACCCTGCAGGTTTAAGACACTGCACTGTCTTCTGTATCCAGATACGAAGTGGTGTCCAAAGCTCAAACCTCAGCACAAAAACTGAATGCCGCTGTGATTATATTCTGCAGCACTGATGCCTGCCACATCATTTGTCCCACCGCCTCACTCTGCCACGGTTAGGCTTGGCTGGAAATCCTTCAGAAATCATGGGGTACACAAAACTAGCTTCTTTAGTACCTCAGAACTCTTTAATGTGTGGCATTAATCCAGCCTATTAGGTGAAACCTTAATGTCTCTAGTGTTAAGGTCTAATAAGGAGTTTAACTGCAGTTTTTGACTCTTCAGCACTGGCCTCATTTTTGAGCCTCAGAGGATGCTGTTTGTGCTATCCAGAACACTTTGTTAGAAAGCAGCCCTGCATCCTAATGCCTGAATGGATCTACAATCTAAAATGAAATGGATGGAAGTTGCAGAATGTACTCTCCACAGAGCTTAACCTCCAAATTCCAGTCGAGTGAATCAGTGTTGCGGCAACCGAATCTGAAGCTGCCTTTCTTATCTCAAAGCGCCCTTGGCTCACTTAACTCCTTGCCTTTTCTTAAGGAAATAGAAAAGGTTACTGTGATCTTGTTGTTTTTATTTTTTGGGCTCCATCTGCTGCGGTTTTACTGAACCCATCCACCGGTTTAGTTAAACCAAAGGCTGCTCTGAGTCTCTGACCAAAGCTGTAGAAGTACAAATCAGTCAGGATAGGCTAAAACTATCCTGTGGCTATGAACGACTAAAACAAGTTGTTGCATTTAGATCTCCGTTGACATTCATGTTTGCCGTTTGAAACATGATGTTCTTCGACTCAACCAATGAGATGTCAGTAAAAAAAACTAATAGTCTGAGAGTGTTGAAATGATTCAGGCAAACACTACATTATTTGAAGGACCTCACAGTATTATTTCTATCAGCAGCATTCTCTGTTTATGAGGCTGTGAAGGTTTTTGTGTTTGAGGGCCTTATAGTTTGTCCCCAACAAACCCCCGATTCTGTTTTCATCTTTCTTTTATGCTGTTGATCTAAAATTCAGCTGAAAATTGAGATATGAATGGAAAATGGGTTGTTATACTTTGAATGAGTCTGAACAATGTTGAGGTTGTTTCAACAAGAGCTGAACTGATTGAATAGGAGCAGAAATGAAATGAGCTGGACACCTCTGTGCATGGGCTCACTTTCACTGCAGTCTGTTGTAACCAAACACGTTCTCCTTGTAATCGTTCATCTCTAACAGGTCCAGGTTTTGCACTAATTTGATTCTGTCGCGTCCTATAGGTTACAGACTGAAGCTGTACGTTACAGTGTTGGTGTAAAGATAAATGAACTCTTTTTTTATATATATTGTTTTTACTTTGTGTATTCTTTCTTTGCATAGGTTGTAGTTTCAGCTCTGCTTGTACTTCTTTCAGGCACAGCTACTTTAGTGGGTGGAGCCAAAGATATCTTATGAATGCCATGAAATGTGGTACAAAATGCATGCACGAGTTTTGTTCTCATCTCAAGTGCTGCCAGCGTCTCACTTTCCATTTAGAGCACATCATTAGTTTGATTGAACTTGAGGACAAATTTTACATTTGTAGCTCTGCTGACGGCAAATTAATGCTCTCTTGTTGGTCCTTTCAGCACATTTATGCTGTTGGATCTCTCTGAGCCAACCACTCTTTGACCACATTAGTGAGGCTCTAGGAATGTGAACAGATCCATAATAATTCAATGGATGTCATTTTGTACCAACATTTACAATTGAAATTGCTCAAAATCCTCTAGATGCATTGCCAGGAGGAATTCTAACATCCTTAACGACCCTTTGACTTTTCATCTAGCACCATCATCAGGTCAGAAATAGAATGTGTTCCGAATACCTGGAGAACTTCAGCTGATGTTTAGTACTAATCAGCACATTGTTAAAGCGCCGCTGGGCCAGTATCAGCCTCAAAGCAGATGCTTTCTTCATGAAGAAATGTGTTTCTAGCCACAGTCATGCTGTAGTTCCTTAAGCATGCTTGTTTGGCTGCTCTAAATTATATCAGCTCATGATACAGTGGGAAATGAAGCATCCCTAGCCCTGAAACTAAATTGTCTTAATCTCAGGAGCGCGGTTCTTTCTTCAAACGGGAGAATGATCGACGGCTCCTTGCTCTCCACCCACTGAGCTCATTCAAACTAGCATCAGTATTTCTGCTTATCAAAGAATGCGTGTAAAGCACCAGTCTACCTTTTTGCACAACAGACAAGAATCCAAAACCCACTGCGGGTCAGAGGGCGAAACGGAGTGATGTGTGTTTTTGTAAACCCTGTCACTGATGTATTGTTGCATTGTTTCATTATGAATAAAACCTTTCTGCATTCTCAAGTGTCTCCAAATTCCTGCCATACCGAGTCACACCACATAACCATGACTATGCTTTGACAATTTCGTAGTCATTCCAAACTGACTGACGTTATGTTTTACGCCTGCTGCATTTATCGCAACTCGTCTGTAAACACTTTAAGCTGATGGGCTGACTGGTTTAAACGCTGGCATACAATGATTTAATGAAGCAATGGAGGAGAATGATTTAACGCTTTCAACTGCCATACCATAACTGTGCATCTGAAAATGTGTTAAGAAATGATTGCTGTAGCTGACTGAGCTCACAGTGTGAAGTTTTTTCTTTATGAAGGCTGACAGCAAACATCAGTAAGTTATAAGTGGAAATCTACTTGTCCGACCTCAAAAACACTTTAAAGTTTTTAGGAATGGCATTACATTCATCACTGGTATTTGCTGATTTGTCAGTTGTTCTTAAAAGTCAATTTTCAGTTTTTCTGCATGGATTTCAATAAACAGCCAGTTTGTCCAGCTGAGTTTATTTTTTACACTGAGACAAAGTTCTCCTTTCTCATGAAATAAAATGCAGAAATTTCACATTGTTTATCTTTTCAGTTGCAAAACTTCATCAACTGATCAAAAGGCTCACATAGCTGTGTTCTTAGGCAATGGAGGAGGAATTACTTAATTTTTACTTAGAAGTATTCAAAAGTGTTAGCTTCAAAGTTCCCCCAAAAAGTCATCTTTTTCACAGACTCAAAAGTAATCAGACAGTTGACTGAACACTTTCATTGGCCAGGTGTGGCCTGTTTCCTCATCATTTCAAGGCAAATTAAGGAGATTTTAAGTCGGAGGTTGATCCCAAACGCAAAGGTAAGATTAGATTTGGCTTAAAACATTCACAAACAAAAAGCAAGCCCAGTTCTGGAACAAGATTATTTAGACTTCTCGTATCTCTGAGATGTCAACTTCTTGTGAGCTCAGAAAAACATCTGTTTTCAGCTTTGTGATGCGAAATGCTTGATGATTCGTGTACGTCTTAAGAAGGAGAATGTTCTCAACCTGGAAAAGGCACTTCACATTGGCTCAACAACAAAGTGCTTTTCAGTAGAAAAATCTGATTTAGAAAGGAATTTTAAATATTGAGATCCTACAGGATAGATGGATAGATCTGCCGCTACAGCTGCTAACTCAGGTCATAATGAAGAAAAAAATTAAAACACTAAAGGTACTAACGGTATAAATATCTGCTGCCATCTCAGTTTTTGAGCTACTTTCAAGTAAATGAATGTTTAGCAGCCTCCAAGTCACACACATATGGAACCTATTCAATTATAACTGAGTGTCTTATATTGACTTCAATCTAATATTAATAATACTGGGATGGACACACAAACCCTTGATAATCAAACTAAATAAATTCATATTAACAGTGATGATCCCACAGTAAAATAACCAGTTTTCAGGACAACCTGCTGTCATTTTGCTGTGAAGTGTGAACCCCAGTGTGGCTGATCTGTGTGACTGAGCAGAGCTGACCTGGAAGACAAACACCATCTGAACATTAACTTCTGTGTCACTTTAATCTTTGAACCCAACGGAACACCGACACACCACTTCCTCCAGAGATCCACGGACTGTCAGATCACTGCTGTGAGTATCCACCTGATCCTGAAAGAGTCTGCTCTGATTAGTAATAATGTGTGCAACACCGAGAGACACCTTTAAGCAGTACAGCAGCAGCAGTGTTGTGTTTAGATTGTTGACTTCTGAGTTTAGCTCGATCTGTCTTGACCACAGACATGAAGTTTCTCTTCTCTTCTCACTACATCTGTGTTGTTGCTCTTCGTTCTGCAGCTGATCATGGAGATTTCATTTCGAGGCAAACACGCTCTGGTCACGGGAGCAGGAAAAGGTACAAACGACAACACAATCCATTCAACATATACACATATACAGAGCAGCATAGCGACACCTGCAGGCTGCTTTCAGAATGACACCCAATTGAGATTGGAGTTGTTGGAAACTTAAGATTATCAGGATATAAGTGTATGAAAGCCTTTCCTCATGACATAGAAAGTTCTAATTGCTGTCAAACACAGCACATGAAATTTTGAGACTTTAAAATGTCTTTGTGATTACAACTACACTACTGTTCAAACGTTTTGGGTGACCTACAAATGTCAAAGAAAAGCATATTTGTTCAGTGAAGATAACATTAAATTAGTCAGAAATCCAGTCTAGACATTGTTAATGTGCTAAATGACTATTCTAGCTGGAAACAGCTGATTTTTAATGGAATATCTGCATAGGGGTACAGAGGAACATTTCCAGCAACCATCACTCCTGTGTTCTGATGCTACATTGTGTTAGCTAATGATGTTGAAAGGCTCATTGATGATTAGAAAACCCTTGTGCAGTTATGTTAGCACATGGGTAAAAATGTGAGTTTTTCATGGAAAACTTGAAATTGCCTGGCTGACCCCAAACTTTGGAATGGTAGTGTATGCCACTGGGGCTTAAAGTGCTACTGGTAGCAAAACGAAATTCTTCAAGCTCAGGAGATGAAGTCAATCATTAAGCTGCGTGCAAACTCAGCAGTGATGGATGCATCTGATGAATCTGCACATACCCTGAAGAGTCTTGTCAGCGAGAGAACAGAGTTTAAAGAAGCTTTGTTCTTGGAGTAATGCCTCAGACATGCATGGAATGTGTGTGTGTGTGTGAGCTCCACTCCATAATCACTCTTTGTGTTTATGGATGTTTTGCATCCCAGGGATCGGCAGGGCCACGGCTCTGGCTCTGGCACGCTGCGGGGCAGAGGTCACGGCAGTCACGCGCACACAGGCCGACCTGGACAGCCTGCTGCAGGAGGTACTCCCCCATCCTCACCCCCATCCTCACCCATCTGAGGGGCCCCTGGTCCTGGCCTCTGACACCCCTCACACACCCTCCTCTGTTTTGTCTGTCCCATTGTGCCTCCATTCCACCTCTGCACTCATCATCTGAGGTGTCTATTTTACTCTCCACCCCACTGCTCCCTTCATCCTCATCCTCCTCCATCATCACCAGGCTCTCTTCACATTTTCTGGTTGCTCTTTGGAATAGCTCATTTATATTATGTGGAAGCACGAATTGACTTTGACAGATTTTCAAGTTTATGACAAATGAAGATGTTTTATTGTTACCAAATTGACTCTGTGAGAGGTAATGTTGTGCATAGATAGATAGAACCAGTAATATATACCAGTAACCACCAAAGTGCCTATTATGTAAGAAAACATTCACTGCCAGTGTTGTACTATGATATAAGATGTTTTTGGATTAGTTCTGGTGCAGTATTAAAGTCTTGCATCCAACTGTTCTGTTCACCAGTGACAGTTTCCAGTACTTTGTATTGTGTTGGGCTGTTTAAACTGCAGTCATGCTTCATATTCTGCTGGTCTGTTATATGTTTGTAGCATTGCTGTCCTGTAAGAACCATGCATCTCTGAGATGTCAACTTCTTATGAGCTCAGAAAAACGTCTGTTTTCAGCTTTGTGACGCTAATTCTAAATGATTTGTATACCTTTTTAAAGTTATTTTTTGCCTTTATTATATAGGACAGTGGAGAGAGAGACAGGAAATGTGATTAGAAGAGTAGGGGAATGACATTCAAATGGCCATGGGGTGGATTGGAACCCGTGACCACTGCGTTGGGTCGCCTGTTCAGCCAGCTGATCTATCTGGGCACCCTGATTTGTGTGTTTTAAGAAGAAAGAGAATGTTATCAATCTGGAAAGGGCACTTCATCTTTCAGTTTACCAGAGAAATCCAAAACAATTGTGCAATATGTACTCATTGCCACAGTTTACTCTCATGAAATGAGAACAAGCAGGAAATGACTAATGCTGTCTTTATTTATATTAATGTGGGGTGTTTTGGCAACTTTTAATCCAAACTAGTCATTTCTTTCTTTCCATCTCATTCTTCTGCTATCATCACTGATATGTTTGGCTTTAACTTCCTGTCACAGTGCGCCTCCATCAGGCCGGTATGTGTGGACTTGTCAGACTGGGGGGCCACTGAGGCGGCCCTGCAGCATGTCGGCCCCATCGACCTGCTGGTGAATAACGCTGCCTGTGCCAACCTGCAGCCGTTTCTGGAGGTCACACCTGACAAGTTTGACCAGTAAGGCAAATACTAGATAGACATGCTAAATACTTTGATGGTTCTCACAGAGGAAGTTGCACCAATAACTAATCAAAGGATACAGGATAAAGACGGAGTCAGAAGTTAGAAGTTCTTCATGTCAGTGTGTTCTGTTTTTTATGTTCTCCAGGGCATTCAGTGTGAATGTGAAAGCTGTGCTGCATGTGTCCCAGGTAAAACAATCAAGGCTGAACTACAAACCCTATAGGTCTCTAAAACTCCAGGTTTACTACTATACCAGGGGTGTCAAACATGCGGCTTGAGGGCCAAAACCAGCCCTCTAGAGGATCCAATCCAGCCCATGGAATGACTTTTTAAAGTGCAAAAACTACAGAGAAGACATTAACTACAGATTGTAAATTTGTAAAACTCTAAATTTGAACTAATTTCTAGACCATGACAAGTTATTTTGATCATCAAGCAAAATGCTATTATATTATATTTTGTGTCTCATTTTTGTTTAGTTTCGTGTCGTTTGTCTCATTTTTTATTTTATTTCTCGCTTTTGTCGTTTTGTCTCTCATTTTTGTAATACTTTGCCTTGTTTTTGTTGTTTTTTGTCTTTTTTTTGCCTGACTTTTGTCGTTTGTCTCATATTTTTGGTCATTTTGTGTTTCCTTTTTGTCTTGCTTGGGTGTTTTGGCTGTTTTTGTCATTTTATGTTTTGCTTTATTCGTTGTTTTGTGTGTCAGTTTCTATTTTTTATTGTCTCACTTGTGTCCTTCTACATTTTTGTCGCTTTGTTCTTTTTGTCATTTTTTGTCTTGTCTCATTTGTGTAATTTCTTGTCTCGATTTTGTCCATTTTTTGTCACTTTGTAATGTTTTTGTCAAATTTTTGGGCCCTTTTTTTGTTTTGTTTCATGTCTCTTGTCTCATTTTTTGTTTTTTGTTTCTCACTTTTGTTGTTTTGTGTCTCATTTTTGTAATATTTTGTCTTGTTTTTGTTGTTTTCTGTTGCTATTTTGATCATAAAATAAAATTCTATATCGTTCAGTTCTAGATTACTAAATGTTTTGTGTCTTTGTAGACACTCTCTGATCTGTAAGTTGTACCGTGTAAATGATAAACTGAGGCATAGTGTTTTTGAAATTTAATTTCTTTTTCTTAAAAAAATTCAGGTTGTTTATCATGTTTTGTAAAAAGATAATTCCTTCAATGGGAGCATTTTCAGAATGTACTTTTTTGCCTAAAACAAAGGAAAAATTTGGAGTTGTTGTTATGTTGTAATTACTAATCCAACCCACTTCAGATCAAATTGGGCTGAAAGTGGCCCCTGAACTAGAATGAGTTTGACACACATGGTCTACGCCACTGGTTAAAGTTGGAATGTTTGTTTCCTCAACCTGCTTCTGTGGACTCAAACAGCTCTGTGTCTCTGTGGGTAGATAGTAGCTCGTGGTATGAAGGCCAGAGGATCAGGAGGCTCCATTGTTAACGTGTCCAGCCAGGCCTCACAGTGCGCCCTCAGAGACCATGCCGTCTATTGTAAGTAACCGATGGACGGCTAGCATTCACCCAGAGCCTTAAGCTTTTCTTTACTTACACTTTAGGAAAACAAACATTTACATTTTGAGTGCCTAATTGAAAAAAGCTGAGTGACAAAGTTAGTTTCTGCTGTTTCTGTCATTGTGTTCTTGTCGTTCCTCAGGTGCAACAAAAGGAGCCCTGGACATGCTGACTAAAGTGATGGCTTTGGAGCTGGGACCACATCAGGTAGCATCAAGCCCAGGTTCAACCCAAAGTCCCAGAGACTGAAATATAGTTTTAATGTGACAGCGGTTCTCGTTCTTGTGGTTGTTTGAGGTCAAATATCTGCTCTGTTTTACCTGCAGCCACACTCAACATGTCACTGACTTTACTATAATAGAGGTTTGTCTTTATCAAAGCCTGAACTTTGCTTTAAATGATCCACACTGACTGTCCATACTGTTTTCTGTATCTTAAGGTTGAACAGCAGCAAAATACCAGACAATCATAAGCTGTTTTCACTGTAATTTTTTATTTATTTTTTGGTGGGGAACCTTTTGTAGGAACTCATTCTCTCTCTACCTGTGTTTCTAAATAGTTCTAACTTTAAAACAGTCGTTGCAGGGGCCTAGTACCTTCTGAAACAAACTGGTAGGGCTTAAAACGCTAAGTGTTGCTGATTGCTCAGTTACTTACAGTGTCTTTGGCAGCATTTTTTAAAATAATACCTGGAATTTCTGAAGAGACGCAACAGCAAACGTGTTTTTCTTTTTCCTGGGGCTGCCGTTTAACCAGTGAGTGACTCTGAGACCTTCATTTGGCTCCTGTGTTGTGTTTTGATCAGATCCGTGTGAACAGTGTGAACCCTACAGTGGTGATGACTGAGATGGGCCGTCTGGGCTGGAGCGACCCTGAAAAGTCCAAGACCATGACGTCCCGCATCCCCCTCGGCCGCTTCGCAGGTCAGACACTGCAGACTGTAGTAGCACCTTTTTAACCAAGCTGGTTCCAGTTGTAGTTCAGAGCCAGTGCCTGATTTAGCACCAGTTCTTTGTGTTTCCACCAACTAAGCAGCGGCTCTAGGCTAACTTGACTCCTTGTCAATGGAAAAGCAAACCGGTTCTTAGGAGACACGAGATTTGAACCATCTAAGCACGAGTACCAAGCTAGCACCTGGTTCTTTTTGGTTGAAAAGGGGTATCTGTGCACATACTCTCTACTTCATCGTGTACTGCAGGATACAGCAGAACAAATAGACAATAATACTCCATCCTGTAATACAGTGAGGAGTCATTTGAATCAGTTCTAACATTCTGTCTGCGTAGCTTAAAGCTCCAAGGTTCTGTCTCCAAACATTAGCTATATCCCAGCATGCACTGGGTGACAGGCAGGGTCATCCACACCTAATAATAATGATTTCTCAAAGTAGGATAAGTGGATTGATATCAGGGTTTTTATGCAGACATGATCCCAGGTACCTTTAGAGAGTTCTTTTGGAAAGTGGGGATCATAAAATCAGGAAAGCATATCTAGAAAATAGACTTAGATTATAAGATGATCACACATTTCTGTCTGCATGCTGGTTTCATGGCGTGGAAAAAAGCATCCTCTGATACAACAAGGAGAAGGCAGATACAACTAGCCAAACATACGCTGATCGTCACATAACTCACATAAGTAAAATCGAGTTCGTTGTACAATGTCAACCTGGCTCCTAGTCATGTGTAATCTGAAATGTGATGTGTGGTAATCTCAATTTCTGGCTAACTAGCTTTTTCAGCGAGCTAGAATAGTATGTTTTAATTAGTTATTTTATTTTTTAAAAATCCAATAAAATAATACGTAATAGATATAAATGATTTAAACACAAAAAATAACATGAACAAACAAACGATATATAAATGAATGAATTAATCAATCAATTAAGAAATGTGCAAGTCAAGCCCAGTGTTGAGTGATATAAAAAATTGACGAGGGGTTAGCAGTCAAAAAAATAAAGAAATACAGGTTTGATAGTAAATGAAAGAACTTTTGATGTTATTTGTCAGTGTAAAATAAACTTTTTGCCAAATTCTAATTTTTGTCTTGTAGTGCTAAGAAAAAAAAGACCCAGTAAATCTGGCACATGCTAATTAAATGTGCTACTCAGATAAATATCAACAATGTTTCTCAAGAATTGCAGAATTTGCCGTTAGTTGTGAACTGAACTGTGTGTGTGTGTGTGTGTGTGCAGAGGTGGAGGACGTGGTGAACAGTATTTTATTCCTGTTGAGTGATAAGAGCAACATGACCAACGGAGTCACTCTGCCGGTGGATGGAGGCTTCCTGGCCTGCTGACCTCCGTAAGCCTCGCTGTGGAGCATCGTCCTTCTGTTAGGGAGGAACAGAAACACTTCCTATTTGGTCACTTGGCCACACACTGCACCAAGAGGTCAATCTTATTCTCGAAATAAACTCAGCCACTGCACAACTCACTTGTAGATTTCCTGTTATTTGTGGTTCATGTAGAATCAAGTCTGTTTTTCTCTTCTTTATTTCCCGGTTTCTGAGCATTAGCAGTCTCACTTCGCCAGCCTGTTCTCGAGAACAGGGGTGTCAAACGGGGCGGATCCAGATTAACTTTAGTGGGGGGACACGGGGGGGCACAACAGATATTTTGGGGGGCCACCAAAATATCTGTCAATGTTATACCAGTAATATTTGTTTTAGCTTTTCTGTGTCAGTTGTAATCTAAGTCAGTGTTATGGAATATGACTTATAAAGTCTCAGTTCACAGACAGGTCAACACCGGCACTAAACATAGCCTAGCTAGCTGGCCACAATTTCGCTGGTGGGCATAAATACAGTACAGTAATATTTGATTCACAAAATACAACCAACAGTAATGTTCAATCTTACTTGTGAAAAGTAATCCCTCGTGCCCTGTTTTCGACAGTCCGGCAATTTGAACATGAATATCTGGCACAATGCTCTGGCGTCTTGTTCTTTGTGCTACTGAACTGTAAGCACCTTTAAGTAGATCACCGGTCCAAGATGGTGGCCACATTTCTTGCGCCCCAGCAACCAATGCGGTGTCTACTCTTCATATGTCTATGGTCTTGCCCAAGGACACAACAGCACAGGACTAGGTCAAAGTGGGAATTGAACCGCCAACCCTTTGATCACTGACCAACCCACTCTACCAACTGAGCCACAGCTGCCATCAAAGATGTGTTCCAGTGGTTGGTAGATGTGTGGGGAGATAGAGGGACCTTTGAATTGTTCAGAAAGGAAAACAGGGAACCCATTGGTAGTTTTAGTTTAGGGTGCTACTGCGGTGTGTTTTTGGGGTTTAAGAGGTGAACAGGAAGAGGTTTTTTTGTATTGATGATCATTTTACTTTGATATATATCCATCTATGAATTCATATCTAAGGCTGCACAGTGGAGCAGTGGTTAGCACTTTTGCCTTGCAGCAAGAAGATGCCTGGTTCAAATCCCAGCCTGGGATCTTTCTGCATGGAGTTTGCATGTTCTCCCTGTGCATGTGTGGGTTTTCTCCGGGTACTCCGGCTTCCTCCCACAGTCTAAAACATGCTGAGGTTAATTGGTTACTCTAAATTACCCGTAGGTGTGAATGTGAGTGTGATTGTGTGTCTGTACATGTAGCCCTGTGACAGACTGATGACCTGTCCAGGGTGTCCCCTGCCTTCACCCGAGTCAGCTGGGATAGACTCCAGCGCGACTCTAGTGAGGATAAAGCGGTGTATAGAGAATGGATGGATGGATTCATATCTATACTCACTATTCTGATCTGATGCACTCTCTATGATGACATTTCACGAGTACGTGAGAACGCAGGTATGGACAGTTACATACTGTGAAACACCCATAGTCTTCTACTGCAAAGGTACAAAGCTGCTCGTCTTCTCCTCTAGCATCAGGAAACGTCTTCAACGCTTCTTCAAATCCAAAACGAAATAGTAAACGAAACGAAATAGTAAAACAAGACGACAGACAAAATCTGCAGCTCAGTGGAGTGGAGATGGTTTAAGTGGTTTTTACTCCTGTGACTATTTGAGAAGGAGGAAAAACAGACAAATACAAGACAGATAAATGTTTGAGTTTGAAGCGACGTTCCCACCGTGGTCCTCTTGAGTGAGAGTGTACAATAAGGTGCATTGAACGGTCTTAAATTTAGATTTTGACAGGGTCCTTTCACAACACAGGGCCAAATAATAAGTTGTCAATGCAGTACTTACCGTAATTCTTTGTGTCGTAGTGCAAATAACTCAATACATCTATAACTACTCAAGCAAGGACATAGATGAATCTGTGGTTTAACCCTCCTGTTGTCTTCATTTACGGGCACCAAAAAATAGTGTTTCCTTGGCTGAAAAAAAATTCCAAAAAATCTGCAAAAAATTCCCCAAATTTCTGAAAATTTGCAAAACCTTCAGGATGAAAATTCCAAAAATTCCTTGAAATTTTCCCTTACAAGTTTTATTTAAAAAAAAAAAAAAAGTTTTGCAAGAAAATAATCAAAAAATAGTCAAATTCTTCCAAAAAAATCCTAAAAATATCTAAAGTGATTGCATATTTATCAGTAAAATGTCTAATATTTTCTTTAAGAACATTCACATAAAAATCAACCAAAATCCAGCGAAATTCACTGGATTTTGGTTGACTTTTTTGTGTGAATGTTCTTAAAGAAACATTTTTAAAATTTCTTTTTTTCCCACCAAAAAATGTTCAAAGATTTCCCAAAAATGTTGAAAATGTGGACATCAGAAGTTTCACTGTGAAAAATGCCCCCCCCCATTTTCAAACTTTACAACGGGTCAATTTTGACCCGCAGGACGACACGAGGGTTAATTCAGCCTCATATTGGATTCAGTTCTGAGCAAAAAGGGGGAAAAAAAAAAGGTCCTGACTGTAGCTGAGAAGTAAATCACAACAGAAAGCAGGAGTACCTTACATATACATTTGTATTTAGTATACAAAAAATTGAAATATTTCACCACACAGACATGTGAAGTAATAAAAAATAAGACAGTTGGAACAAGTATACAAGTCATCTTACATTACATACATACATGGTCAATGCATTTCATCGTACAACCTCTCCTAAGAATTACAGTGGGTCAAATAACCAGAGAACTTCCATGCAATATTAGTAGTAGAATTTTTTGCTGCGTTTCTCAGCTACATTTCGACACCTTAGTTAGGCAGGACCACACAACATGACTCAACCACACAGCTATGCCAACCAAAGACAGCGTGACAGAGGGCGCTGCAGTGCTGCGTCTCACCACACGGGGGAGACAGACACACCGCAGGCCTGCAACCATACAGAAATGCATATCATAAAGGTGCAACCCACACTGTTTGCCACGACAACAAACTCTGCAAAGATTGGCCCCTTTATTGTACACTGTTAGCAACACTTCTAACTTCAACATGAGCGACTATAATCCCTTTAGTTTGTATTGTTTTAGTTTTAAGAGCTAAATATTCAGGTACATGTAGATAGATATTCATTTCTTTTCTAAGGATTATTCTGTAAATCACTAGATGTCACTGATATCCATTTTTTTTTCCTTTCTTTATGTTCACAGATTGTTGAAAAATCGTGTGTATTACTACAATACAATATGAAATAGTACCAAAAACTGGACACTAAAAAACTTGGCTTAAAACAATACTGTCTTTTATGTTGAACAACGCTGTCTCACTGATACCAACACGAGCTTGAGTCTCACTGATACCAACACGTGCCCGTCCACACACACAAATACCAGCATTTATATACACGCCTGTGACACACACACACACACACACACACACACACACACACGCACACACACACGCACACACAGAGGAACAGAGACAAAATCTAAACAATGGGATAAATTAAGACAGAATATTTTAAGACCCATGCAAGCTCCTCTACCCTCAGAGGCAGAACTCAGGCAGCAAGGTTCTACAGCCCCCGTGTTTGGCATGCTCATCTGTCACATGTTCACAGTTAGAGAAAGCTACCCAAAGACACTTGACTAAGATCAGGTGCTTGTCTAAAATAAGAAGACAAGTGCGTTCAAAGAACAGATTTGTTTTCATCCTAAAAGAAAAGGACAGTTTGGATGCACCATCTACACCCGGCTAACGGTGAAGCTTGGAGGAGAACACCCTCAGATGCTCTCACAAGCTTTCTAGAAAACCTTCAACCACATCTCATAGTATTCCTTAAAGACCCAGCAAATGATCCAAAGATGTTTTTGTCCTTTAAATGTTTCTGTGAATGAAAACCATGAGATCTGGTTGACAGCTTGTGAAGTCAATAAGTGGACTCTAAGCTGAGATTATTTTGTGAAATTACTATTGGCCTTGATTTTCTTTTTAAAAGTCAAACTACTGCTTAAAACTCAAGACTAAGCCTTCACATTCAACCATAAGGTAAACCTTGAGTTGATGATTTTTTCATGGCTTTAATTAAAAGTTAGTAGAGCAAATGTTGCTGCTCCTACTTGCTAAGCCATGTCTCTTCCTTATGATCCATTTAGAGGAAATTAGTCAGTTTTGTCCATCAGTCCTGCAGGTATTGATGATGTTGTACTTACTCAGGTAATGTCTGACAGGACAAAAAACACAGCCAGAGCCCTTACAGCTGGTCATGACTAGTTTAACTTGTCAGAGTGACCCTTTGATGTGTGGTATGGGTCAAGAGACGCCCATTTTCCATTGGATTTGGGTAATTTTTGACTCATGTTGTGCATTAAAAGATTGAAGACAAAAAGGAGCTGCTGGGTTCCAGACAAACCTGTTTCTTTGTCTATGTCCGAAGGTAGAGGACACCACAGCATGACCTCGCAACAATTTTTCTGTGTGATACTGCATTGATTAAATGCATAGATTATCACAATTTCCAATACAAGTAAAGCAATGACTATCCTAAATCTACTAAAAGGTGAGCTGTGGGTATCTATTAGGCCTTTCTTGTTCACTATCTTGCTTTTGAGTTGTTTAAATCCAAATCATGATCAAGCAGCTGAAAACTTTCCACACAGTGAAGCTGCCAACCTGTCAGATCATCTGACTGCTGGTCTTTGTTGAGGCCTCAGATGTCAGTGTTTACCTCAGTGAGCACAATCCAATCATACCTGACAGAAATGATGGAGGAAACTAGAAGCAGCAGTATTTGGCTGTGACCTGCTGATCTTAGAACAGAGGCTGAGGGTAACTTCAGACCTGATGACGTATTCACAGTTCACGTTCTGTCTAGTCAACACTGCATTTATTCAAGCAAGCATGGCTGAGAAAGAAGAGATGTCGCAGTATGAAAACAAGTTCCAGAAACCTTTGTCATCCCTCATGGCAACATGATGCGGTTCTATGAGTACAAAGTAGCTGGACAGTCAATGTCTTTCACAGAGAACCTACAACCCTATTTAGTAATGGTAAAAAAATTGGAATAAATATTGGTTTTGTTACCAATATGGTTTTGAAAAAACATCAATATAAAGAAAGCAGTCTCAGCAGTGCACACTCACTCTCGCAAGTTTTCTCTCTCATCCTCTCAGAGAAGTAGTGTTTGTTGTTCATGGTGATGTAGTGTAGTGTTAGCCGTGGGCTCCTCCTCAGAACATGGTGCATCTCTTTCCCCGCTTCTTCACCGGCGGAGGGCAGAGCACGGCTCGGATGGCCTCGTCGAATACCGTCTTCAGGCCTCGCTGGGTCAGAGCGGAGCACTCCAGGTACTTGACAGCCCCTGAGGACCCGGAAGAGGGCATGATGGGAAACACAGTTCACACAGATCAAGTACAGTGTCGGCTTGGAAAGTTCAAATGAAATCAGTTAAAAACAAAGTGATACGTCATCAAACTCAGTATCGTTCCAATTAAGTCCTTAGAGCCCAAAACCTCTCCACACCTTTAAACCACTACAACTGGGGAGCTGGGACCAACAATTACTTTCTGAATCTGAAAAAACACATCTAACCACATTTTTTCTCATCATGTGAGGGAAGCTATCGTAAAATGTGCTCCCTTATGATGTGATGCGGCCCTAGGTTCCTTCTAATCCCACCCAAAAAATCACGAGAGTATGAAACAAGAAACTACCAGGAAAGGTTTAATCCTCCTGTTGTCTTCATTTACCGGCACCAAAAATATTGTTTCCTTGTCTGAAAAAAATCCAAAAATTCAGCAAAAAAATTCCCCAAATTTCAGAAATTTTGGAAAAAATTCCAATAATTCCTTAAACATTTCCCTTAAAGTTTTATTTAAAAAAAAAAAAAAAAAGCCCAAATTTGGCAAGAAAATTCCTGTAAATAATTTCAAAAGATTAGTATAAATCTTCCCCAAAAAAATCCTAAAAAATATCTAAAGTGATTACACATATATCAGTAAAACTTGTAATGTTTTCTTTAAGAACATTCACCAAAGAAATCAACCAAAATCCAGCGAATTTCGCTGGATTTTGGTTGATTTTTTGGTGAATGTTCTTAAGAAACATTTTGAACATTTTATTTTTTCCACCAAAAAATGTTCAAAAATTTCCCAAAAAGGTTGAAAATGTGAACATCAAAAATTTCCCTGTGAAAATATTGTTTCTTTCTTTCCCACATTTTCAAACTTTAAAAAGGGTCAATTTGACCCGCAGGATGACACAAGGGTTAAGTATGGAGCTAAGGACCCACAGTGGATACCAAAGTTCTGAAAAGTGACCATATTTGTTTCCTATGGTACCACATGTACTTAAATTACTTCAGCTGCCACACAAAAAAAAAGCTTATTTTCCCTCCAGGCTGCTGGAGATTGTGATTTCCTCATAATGCTGTCAGTAAGTGCAGGCTGAACAACACATCCATTCGGCCTAGAGGACAAAAAGGCCTTAAAGGGGATACTTAGTGTCTGGGATCAGTTCCATCCAACTAAAAGTCAGAATGCAAACGGCGTCACATTCGGAACGAACAGAAGAAACACCTCAAACTAATCCAAGCAGCTCAAAGACAGACATGTGGATGTAAACAGAGCTGAAGCTGGGAGAGTTTCAGTGTTACTTGATATAAACAACATGTCAGGACAATGTTCACATCCTGAAACATTGCCGTTGCTGTTTGTGGTACTTTTGTAGCGATGCTGCACAGGGAACGTTCACAAAGGCGCTTCTTTAGGCTAATGTAACACTACGTCTGCTAACGTTAGCAGACCCCTGACAGAACTGACATATCAGCCCCAAACAAGCTTAAAAATGATTCATATTTCTGTGTGTACATCTACGCTAAAGTTCAAAAGTTTGGGGTCATCCAGATAATCCCATGTTTTCCATGAAAACTCACACTTTTATTCATGTGCTAACATAACTGCACAAGGGTTTTCTAACCATCAATGAGCCTTTCAACACCATTAGCTAACACAATGTAGCATTAGAACACGGAGAAATGTTCCTCTGTACCCCTATGGAGATATTCCATTAAAAATCAGCTAGAATAGTCAATTATCACATTAACTATGTCTAGAGTGAATTTATGATTCATTTAATGTGCTCTTCATTGAACAGAAACTGCTTTTCTTTCAAAAATAAGAACATTTCTAAGTGAGCCCAAACTTGTGAACAGTAGTGCATGCACAGATCAAACAAACGAGTTTATCTATTAGTCAGTGAGCTTCAGTGCTTTACAGCTGTAGCTGTTTTTATTCCAGCCTTTGAGCTAAATAAAGCCACATCCTGACTGCAGCTCTGCTTAAATCACTTTGTCCTAAAAAAAAAAATCCTTGAGCCTTTCTTCAAAATGAACTGTTGTTGATACCTTTAAAAAAACTTCTGTCTTTGCCCCTTTTTGCTGTTTACTTTGTGTGGATGTTTGATTTTGGCTAAAATGCAGCATATTTCTGGTCATACATCCTGAACGTTCTGGTTAGTACGGGGTTCCTGACTCATCCTGTTTTACCAGATTTATGTCTTTTTAAAAATATATTTAACCCCTTGACGCCTGAATTTATTTACAATTAAAGAAAAAACATTTTGTTGTGCGTTTTTGCTTTCCTAAATGCTAAAATAAGTGGAGATTGTTAATTGATTTATTACATATAGAACATAGATACATAGATACTTAATAATAACAGATATATAATAATTAGGTCCCACTCCGACTGGTTCTATGAGAAACTGGTTCTGAGGTACGTATTGAATATGCACAAACTGGCATTGGGGGAATGGATACACTATCTCTGCTTCAGTCTGAATGAAAGTGGTATGTTGCAAATTCACGACAATAGGCGTAAAGGGGTTAATCTCACATATTTCAAGACTACATAAACATCACTCATCATGTGCGGCAAATGTCTTCGCAGAAAACGTATCCAGCGTGCACACACAGCCTCACCGATCTCTCTCGCCATGGCCAGGCCCTGTGGGTAGGTGATGGGGGACAGCTTCTTGTCTCGCAGCCGTTCGATGGTGTCCTTGTCATCTCGCAGATCCAGCTTGGTGCCAACCAGGATGATCGGTGTGTTGGGGCAATGGTGTCTCACCTCAGGGTACCACTGAGGCACCACAAGCACACACACATATGTATATACAAAGGACAAAGTCAGTGAGAGAGGAGAGAGAAAACAGTTAGTGTGATCCCACGGCAGAGCACTGAGCGCCTTTCCACGACGACATTCAACAGACTGAGCTGTGCCTATAGAAAAAGTCGGTTTTAATATTTCTGAATGGAAGCATAGTTGTATGAACACAAAACAACCTCTGGCAAAGCTACTTCCAGTCATAGCACATGATGAGAAAAACCTTTCAGAGCAGAAACATACAGACTTTGCAGAGGGAGGCTGGAGCTTGTGGAAAAGTGTGGTTTCATATGAGAGCGTCTCGTGATGCTCAGCAGATCAAACCACAGCCGGCCGTCGCGCTCCTTCTGCAGAGTGTTTACGCCGTTCAGGCCTCGTCTCGGGACACGTCCCTGTGCTCCGTCCCCTGGGGGAGGCGGCTGAAAGACGGACCGTTCTGAGCCGAGGCCTGAACAGGTGGGGCAGCGGTGTGATGCCAGGTGGAGCCATAGATGTGCCTCCTAGTGGTCAGACTCGGCATGGGGTGAGGGGTTGGGGGGGGGGTCAGGGTGGTCAGTCAACGTACTGACCTTAGCTCGGACGTTCTCAAAGGAGGCCGGACTGACCAGGGAGAAGCATATCAAGAACACATCCTGGGAGAGAACCAGAGAGATGACTAGTTGAGAGCAAGATCTGTGTGTTTGTGTGTGAGAGTGTGTGTGAGTGTGTAGAACTACAAAAGTCATTCTTCTGAACACTGACACCTCGTCTCATGGATTGTTTTCTCAAAAAAAACTAAGCGATTCTTAAGTCAAACTGTTTCTACAGAATTACAGTGCCTCTAGAAATGAGCGTAGTATGAAGCAGGATCTCCTATAAATCTACTGTTATTTTTAATTACTACTCACAAATAACAAATCCAAGCAGTTTGTGGGCATTTTTTTCTTCTTTTTTAACATTTTTTCCCCCTCACTGTAGGCCCAGTTTTTTTTCACTGAAATGTGAAGTCCAGTACCAGTCATGGCTAGAAGTAATCAGAACTTAGAAATGTCTTTAGTGCAGTCTGAATGTGAAAACAACACAAAACCTTGAAAAAAATAAAATAAAAAGTTGAATTTATTTATTTCAAAAATGTTTAAATTTTAAAAACCTGGAAACAACAAGAACATAATTTGCCCCAGGTTTTACTAACACTCAAAAAAAATTAAAAAATAGATATTTTACTAGCAGATTTTCATTTGTTTCACGTGTAACAGCCTGCAGTCCCTGAATTTTGGTCACACGACTGTAATGACTTCGAGGTCATATTGAAGAGCGCACCTTTTGTTTTTGCAGAATCTAGATAATGCAATTGGTTTATTTTTTGCCATTTAAAAAAAAAAAATCAGACATGTAGAATAAAAGCTTCAGGTAAATATCTCGATTGTAAGATTAAAAGTTTTCAGACTGAACGGCACGTCACAGATCGGAGATTCAGTCATCACTGGAAAGCTGAAAATCAGATCATTCTTTCTGTGTTTGTAGTTTCTGGATATTATGTTTCTTTTACAAAAAACATGCCTTTAAAACCTGCCGTAATATTAATATACAGTCATCCCTCCCCACATCGAGGTCTCACTGTATTGCAGATTTTTAAATTGTATAAATCTATTTTTGTGACTTTTCGCTATATTGCAGGATTTTGTGGTATACAGGTATTTTTATATATTTATTATTTGAATTTTTTTGCAGTAAAATAAGCATTTTCTAGCCTAAGAATGAAAACAATGTAAAAAAAATAGTAATTCAAACATATTAAAAGAACATTAAATCGATGTCTGATTGCTGTGCACAGTGCTGTTCTACAGTGATGTGTTTTTGTGAAATTTTTTGTTAAAAATTGTATTTATCTCAAGCCCTACGATGTTGATCAAATGTTCTGTATCTTCTAAGACTTCTGACACTGAACCCAAGGACCAGAGGAAGATGCTTACCTTTGCAGAAAAACAGGTAAAATTAGGTCGGTGTTAGAGTGTAGAAAGTGTCTGAACAAGGTTAATAACAATGTGGGAAAGGTTTAGAAGAGTGTGGGGAGGGTTTAGAAAGCCTTAAAAAAATACACAATATATAAATAATAAAATAAATACACGGTCATTGCTTTGCGGATTTCCGCCTATCGCGGGCTGGTCTGGAACCTAACATTTATACACGTAAAAATATGTGCGCTTCTTGGGCAGCACTGTTCAAGTAATTAAAGCAGAATTTCTACTTTTGCAGCCTGATTGACCTCACAGGAGCAACAGTTTAACTAAATCTGTCACTCTAAACGTAGAGGAGACATTACTGGTTATTTCTGACACCTGGCACGTGCTACAAAATTATGTTTATGTCAGTCACATCCAATTTTATGCCTCTTTTTCTTCCCTAAACAGGTCATGCATTAGCGTGTGTGTGTGTGTGTGTGTGTGTGTGTGTGTGTGTGTGTGTGTGTGTGTGTGTGTGTGTGTGTGTGTGTGTGTGTGTGTGTGTGTGTGTTCATCTGGGGGAGAAGAGTTGGAGTACCGTCTGTGGGTAAGACAGTGGTCTCAGCCTATCATAGTCCTCCTGTCCTGCTGTATCCCAAAGGCCCAGATTCACTGGTTTTCCATCCACCATCACATTGGCGGAATAGTTGTCAAAGCTGCAGGAAGGTGGACACCACACTGCATGAAAAGCCGTCACGAGCACAAGCAAATGTAGAATACTGAATGCCTACTAAACTGAAATGATAACTTCTGGGTTGTGTTCCTAAAGTGGGATGATCACATTCTAAACGACACCAACGGCTCTAAAAATCCACTGGACATTGCACAATAACTGAAGTTTTGGACCCAGAGAAGAAACTTCTTGCAGCTGGTCAAGGAATAGTCTGACACATGACCCTCAGTAAAACCAGGATGTTTACAAGATGTTGCTCAGTAGGATTTGCAGGTGTTAAATAGAGCCAGGCTAGCTCTTATATTTACTGAACAGGTCCAACAGCAGTATTAATCTTCTTATCTAACTCTGTGCATGGTAGCATTATCCAGTGCATATTCCAAAATATCAAACTATTTCTTCGATGCTGTATCTGGCATTTGTTTTAACCCTTGTGTCGTCCTGCGGGTCAAAATTGACCCGTTTTAAAGTTTGAAAATGAGGGGAAAAAATATATTTTCACAGTGAAATTCCTGATGTCCACATTTTCAACATTTTTGGGAAATCTTTGAACATTTTTTGGTGGGAAAAAAGAAGTGTTTTTATTAAGAACATTCACCAAAAAAAAAATCAACCAAAATCCAGCGAAATTCGCTGGATTTTGGTTGATTTTTTTGGGGGAATGTTCTTAAAGAAAATCTTAGAAGTTTTTCTGATACATACGTAATCACTTTAGATATTTTTAGGATTTTTTTGGAAGATTTTTACTAATTTAGTAAAAATAATGTACTAAATTACTAATTTACTAAGAATTTTCTTGCCACATTTGGGGCATTTTTTAAAATAAAACTTTTAAGGGAAGTTTTTAAGGAATTTTTGGAATTTTCTTCCTCAAGGTTTTGCAAATTTTCTGAAATTTGAGGAATTTTTTTTGCAGAATTTTTGGATTTTCTTTCAGACAAGGAAACGATATTTTTAGCGACGACAACAGGAGGGTTAAACTCACTGAAATGTGTGTGACGCATAAAATTATTAGAGCTTTGGACAGCTCAGATTACGATATTTTTTTGTCTGATAACAATGTCCCCGTATCCTACACGTTTGTATAAAGCCAATCACAGCATGTCTTCTTTCATTAACTGCATGAAGTCATTGTGAAGGAGGTGTAAGGGACCAACCACCGGCTTTTAAAGGTATTTTTATGATACTGTCTTTTATATTTTGGGGAAAAAAAGCTGGAAAAGAAGCAACCATGGACTCCAATGTGGGTTGCATGAAGAGAACAGTGCGGGTCACAACACCTTTACACAGTACTGTACATCGCCATGGCACCCAGCTCTAAATCATGGTGCGTTCTTATTGTGAGAACACAATTCAGTGTGTGGTTTACTCACACAGTGGGGATGTATTCACCAGGGAAGGCATTGGTGGTGTAGCTAATCAGCAGACAGGTCTTACCCACAGCCCTGAGGAAAAGGGACAAAAGACGACACGAGAGTACAAATTTAGAATCCCACACTCATATGTAGAAAACCTGAATGTATGCGGACTAGATGTGGATACTGTATGTGTGAGTGCAAAGGCAGCAGGCTGCTATTCTCTTTCACTCAGTGCCACACAGACACTGGCCTACATTCATGTTGCCTACGGACAGTAGCCTCCTATGATACACCCCCCTCCTACACACACATTTCGAACTCACACACACACACACACAGGCACAACCCACCTCTATTATGCTCACATACAGTACTCACAGCACCCCTCCCCTGCCCTCCTACACTGTACTGACACAAGCTGAAGGATGGTACACAGATTGGTGCTGGCATGGGTGGATATTGGCTGTGTTCTCATGCATGAAATAGCGAACAACTTGTGTGCACGTCTCCATAGACGCGGCAAATGGAGGTGGCACACAGCGCAGATACGTGTGAAAGCACCGGGAGACTGATCCGGGGTCAGCGAGTGTCTCTGTTTGGGATGAAGAGAAGGACAGATGGAAAAGAGCACAGAAAACAACAACAACAGAGGGAGTTCAAAGTACTGATACTAACGGCTGTGATTCATCGGTTCATTTCATAGGGGAAAAAAGACCTCTGTGGTAGCGTCCTCCCTTCAGTAAGGGTTAGCAGAGGTGTTTTAGCATTACACTTCTATCAGACGCCAATATATCCTGACTTCCAGCCTCAGCAGGTCAATCTGCAGCGACATTATGTTCACTATGTGCACATATCTTCTTTAAAGCGCCTTCAGACGATACAGAAAGCACAGAGATCTTCTAAATACACCTCAGTGTAAAAACACAAGAGGCCAACAGTGTTATAGGTTTATCGAGCAATCAGTGTAAAAAATGAACTATCCATCCATCCATTATCTATTCATTGCTTAATCCCCATTAGAGTTGTGGGCGGTCTATCCCAGCTGACTTAGGGTGAAGGCAAAGGACACCCTGGACAGGTAACAGTCTATCACAGGGTTACAGAGACAAAAAATAAATAAATCACACTCACATTTAAACCTACAGACAATTCAGAATCACCAGTTAACCTCAGCATGTTTTTGGACTGTGGGAGTTAGCTGGAGAACCCGGAGAAAACCCTCCCATGCACAGGAAGAACAAGCAAACTCCACATTGTAAGATACCGGGAAGGCCGGGACGCGAACTGAGGATCTTTTGGCTGCAAGGCGACCACCACTCCACTGTGCAGTCCCAGAGAACTATCCTGTCTTGCAAATAGTTTGTAGTGACAGTTAGCTCCACATGCTACAACATAACAAATACTGGTTGCGTTAACAGTGGAGAGGCCACAAATCAGAGCTGCCATCACACAAAATGGCACCTCAAAAAGGATTTTCTTATTTTTCATATAACCGATAGTAAAAGTCAGGCTTAAATTCTCCCTCCACAGCTACGTGTCCACATTCTTGTCTCTTTCATTTTTGTTTCGTAATCAAAGAGCAGAATATTTCCTACAAATTTTCTTACATATCGTCTTTTATGCCGACAATTCAACAATAAGAGTATCATGTCCAGCAAAACCCCAACGTTCTCCAGCTGACACTGTGAGAGAATCATTGCAATTTATACTTAAAGAACCCTGGATCTGCAAATTGACTCCTCCCACTTGCAGCTCTGCTACTGTACATATGGACATTCACAATAATAATCAAAAATGCATGTGATGCAAATGTGCAAACCAGACTAAAGCTGTGCACGTGCCTGTAAATGAGTTCAAATGAAAGTGTACACATATCTTGATGCTTTATAAATCCAAAACAGGAATGTAGAGAGTAGAATGGGTAAGAAAATTACACAAAAAATGGGGAAAATACACAGATAGTGTCCTCATTCCTGTTTAGTGTACTAGCTAGTGTCTGTGTAAGCCCATTGTGACTCGTTATAGCAGGAAGCACCGGTGCTACTGATAAAAAATACCAATGTTTCTGTTCTGTTCAGGTGTCTGTAGGAACGGGAAGCCAGCATGGACAACAGCAGCACCCTGAAAATGGAATTCAACCAGCTTTCATGTCATCATCTGTGATTTTCCTACTGTCACATGTCACCATTAAAATGCCTGATGGCTGTCAGGGCTTTAACCCTCCCGTTGTCCTCATTTAGAGTCACCAAAAAATGTTGTTTCATTCTGTGAAAGAAATCCAAAGATTCAGTCTAATTCTCCAAATTTATATATATATATATATATATATATATATATATAAAAAGCAAAATCTTCAAGAAGAAAATTCCAAATATTCCTTAAAAATTTTCCTTTAAAGTTTTATTTTTTTTTAAAAATCCCCAAATTTGGCAGGAAATTAAAAAATAAAAATTGTAAACATTTTCAAAAAAATTATAAAAATTTCCAAAAAAATACTAAAAATATCAAAAGTGATTCCATATATACCAGTAAAAGTTCTAATATTTTCTTTAAGAACATTCAGAACATTTTTTTGTGAATGTTCTTAAAGAAACATTTTTTTAACACTTCTTTTATTCCTACCAAAGAATGTTCAAAAATCTCCCAGAATTTGACCCGCAGGACAACAGGAGGGTTAAAACTAGACAGGTGTGAACTAATAAGACCAGCATCAGGTGAAATCTGCTTCACATCCACTCTGAGAGGAGGTCCATCCACTCCACACTCCACACAGCCATGCTACATCTCTATCTACAATCTGTGCGACAAAAACTGAAAAGAAAAACATGAATTTGCTCCACATCTTTACATTCCACCCACCACTAGCATCTTTCATAACACCAGCCTCCCAAAAACCCCAATGACATCATCATCAGGGTTCTTCTTCACATTGAACCAGGCTCCCTCCAGAGGCTGACAGGCAGAGTTCCCTGAGCTTCACGTGGAAAACTGCTATTTTTTGTACACACATTATCATTCATACTGCTCTTTTTTTAGTGATGTTTGACATTTGAGCCTCCTCAACAGTCTTTTTCTGCACCGTTCATCTGACCTACTCTATGTAAAAGGAGGATTGGGGTTGCAAACTTTTCTTGAATTGCTGAGATTAATCAGAATTCCTACTGAAGTGCATTCAAAAATGGAATCTGCAGTCAATACATTTCCATTTTAACATTCTGATTTTAAAATATGCTTTTGGCCTGATCTTAGTATTTGCCATTAATAGTCCCTGTATCTTCCTTGGCCTTATTTTACCGCCCAGCAGTGATATTAGCAGTAAGAGGAGCGCAGGCTTGGGTCCACATGCAGCTGCTGAGATGTGGATGCGGTATAAAAGGCACACTGTGAGCAGAATTAGGGCAGCGGGGCCTGCTTGCCACTGACAGGGCCATAAATTCCTTAGCGTGCATCAGCACTTCAGCCTGCCTCCAGTGGCCTACGAGGCGTGTAGGTGTTCCCGCACAGTATCCCGAGGCGGTCCGCTCCCCGCCGATACACGGAACCTACCGGACACGATCAAACATAAAGCAGAAACCCGGAGCGATCCACCGACGGAGCGGCGAGCCCCAGCCCCTTTTCCCACATAGCATCCTCCCATCATCCATCCAGCCGTGGACGCATCACTGAGCCGCACGGGGGGGAAATGTGCCCCGCGCACTCCGGCTCGCGCACTTACCCGTCGCCCACCACCACGCATTTGATAGCCTGCATTTGGACACGAGCTCGAGGGCTTCACGGAGCCGCCGTTGGTGATTTCACGGAGCCGACAGTCTGAGCTGAGAGTCTCGGATGAGAGCAGCGGGCCAGTCCGCTCGGCGATGGAGCCGCAGTGAAAGAGATCGATGACGAGCAGAGCCGAGTGTTTCCGGAAGATGCCGAGTGCTTTTAAAGAGACAGTGAGCGGAACAGAGAACACCGACAGGGAAAGGCCTTTTCCTTCTACTTCCGGTTTCGTTTTTGTCCACCAGAGCCAATGACGTATATATAGAGCTCTATATATACACGTCATTGACCAGAGCATTATTACATATGGATCTTTTGAAGTCCATGGGATATATCTTGCATACATTTTTATTAAAAGTAAAAAAAATGTTTTTTATGTTCATTATGATCATGTCTTTACAAACTCCATAATTATTTATTATGTAAACAATCACTTATTAATAAAAATGACTGAATATCACAAAAAGGTCAGCTAAATAGCCATCCAAATTCAATAACAATCACCTTCTAATTAGCTAAACAATAATAAAAAGAGCTTTTTCAAACATTTTGATTGAGTTTTTTTATTAAGTTGACAGATATTTCTTTTTTTTAGCAATATATCAGATTTTAAATGGAAATAAACTGTATCTGTGTCTGAGAAATCACTTTCGACTAAGCTGCCCATTACAAATCAAGCGATATAACTGTACTAATGCCAAGAGAATGTACTGTATAAAACTGTAGCATTTTAGAGATTGTTCTTTATATTATATTTCACTTTAATCAAGTTTTTTCCTCTCCATTGTTTTCAAATGTTGTCCTGTTCAAATTCTATCTAATTCACATGTACAATGCTTTATGTAAAGGTTTTTTGGTTACCTCTGTATTTGAAATATATTATTAGAATATTTGAAATGCTTTACAAATAACCTAATGAGGCAGATTCCGAGTTCCCTCCTTGCTAACTCTGTACGAAACAGTAGGCTCGGTTATTTGTTTTATTTTCAATATTTAGTATGCATAATGAAAACAGCTGTCTTCTTTATTCTCTACATGGTTGAGCTAAGTGTTATTAAAAGCATGGCAGGGCTTTAACTGGTTAACACTAAAAGAATAACGCTCACATTCAATGCGGATGGAGTGAGATTGTTGCAGTAGTTCTAAGTATTTAGAAACACATATTTATAAATTACCTTATGGGAGAATACAGGGATTATTAATGGTTAGTAATAAGCCTTAAAAAACAAAAACAAAGTATTAATGCTCTTATTTTATATAGAACAATGATACAGTTTCCTCAACAGTGATGTGACTTCACAAACGTAGAATCATTTTTAAAATAACTTCAGGTTTATTGACATTTAACTTAGTGAACACCCATATTCAAAACAGTCTAAGTATTTGCAGTCCTATGTAGGCTTAATGTACCTCTATCATAACCTAATGAAGCTACTGTTAGGAATAAAGACTTCATAGATTTGAAATGGAGGTGAATTATCTTGACATTATTGGATCTTTGGCAGTAAAAGAGCAGTGACCTCATACATCCCCACCCGACCAACGCTCCACAGCAGCACTCACAATACTGTACACCTTATGTGTGACAGAACAGCAGAATAATCCTGATCAGCCACACATCAATGAAGATGATGAACCATTTCTTTCAGAGGTGACATTTTACTAACAGGAAAACACAACGGAAACTGGTTAAAAAATAAATGAATCACAATATCACATGTGAAATATCGAGATATAAAACAGCTTTTGTATTTAAAAAAAACGTAATTGGAGCAATGGAGGCTAATAAAAAATTTCCTTATAAAATATAATAAGTAAAAACTGCATTTCATCAGGTTCCTGCTCTGTGTCTGAGCTGAGGCAGGTAAATGTGACACATATAATGTTAAGGCATATTTGAACAAAATCTCATTTTGTATGTAAACCCTCTAACCATGCTACACTGCATTCAGTGTGTCTAGACAAGGAGAGCAGGTTCAATAGGGGGCTGAACAGCAGAAACACATGACGATCAGTTCTAGTAAATGTTCAGTTGATCTCAGTAGATGCACAAGATAAAGACAAGAATGAAAATTGTTCTGTAACGATCTAACAACAGCTAAAACACCAAGACAGGGCTGTGATTACAGGAAATTACATTTACTTACCAATATGCAGCAGCATAAACTCTAATGAAGCATCTTTCATACTTTCAGGCATTTTTAGAAGCTCTGCACGGTAAAACTATGCTCCCTAATAATCTGCTTACCCTCTGTGTTCTCTGGCATGTATGGAGTATTGTGTGGCTCACTATCTGGTCTCTGAAAAAGAGAAATAACGTGAAATTTGAAACAACACTGAATTTAGACTATAGTGTGTAAGTAAATTCAAACAGTTTGAGAAGAGTTTTGTAGAGTTTTGTGCTGGTATAACCACAGCAGATGCCATGGAAGTCTGTCAGTAGTTTTTCAGCTAACTACCAAAATGTAAGACTGTATGGTAAGAAAGAACAGATGGTGATAATAACAGTAATAACTTTGTTTCTATCGCACCTTTCAAAATGCTCAGTAAGTGCATTACAGTAAAAACAAATAGGATAAAACAAACAACCCCCAACAAAACCGTAAATTAAAAGCAGCAGTTAAGAAAAGGCTGTATGGCAAAGGCAAGTTTTAAGAAGAGATTTAAGCTGAATTTGAATGTTTCAGAGCTTGGGGGAAGAACTGCAACTTCTTAGTCACCTTAGTCAGTGACCAAATGGGACTTTGGAGCCTTCAGTAGAGCCCTGTTGGTGGATCTCAGGCTGCGTTCAGGCTCAGGAGGAATTAGTAGTTCCTCAAAAGACAAGCATTATAATCTTAAAATCAGTTCTAGAACTTACAGGTAGCCAATGAAGAGCAGCAAGGACTGGTGTGAAGTGGTCACCTCTCTAAGTACGTGTTAAAAGCCTGGTGGCAGCATTTAGGTTCAGTTGCAGTCTGTGAGTGTTTTGCTTACTGATACCAAGGTAAAGCGCATTGCAATTGTTAAGCTTGGAAGAGATAAAACACAGCTTCAAAAAGTGGAGGGGAAAGGAATGGTCGGATTTTTGTCAATTGTCTCATTTGAGCATAAAGGATGGCACCACCTTGGTCACCTGTGCATCAAGAGATAGTTCCGAATCAGAAGTGACTGCTAGATTCTAGCCTCTTCACAAACATTTTTGACAGAGCACTCAGACTAGAAGACAGATTTTAAATACTGCTTGTGCTGGGCCCAGGATGTGCAGTTATGATGTCCTTTGATTTACAGTCATTCAACTGCTGAAAATTTTTTGGACATCCAGTTTTTGACTTTGGTTAGGCAGATTTACAGTAAGTGGTACACACAGTTGGATGTTGTCAGCACAACAGCAGAAATCAATATTGTGGCTATGGGGTGCCGCAGTAGCTCAACAGGTCGAGCAGGCGACCCATCAACAGGTCTCCGACACAGCAGCCATGGCTTCCAATCCAGTCCATGGCCCTTTGCTGCAGGTCAGTTCTTGTCCTTACTTCCCTGTCTTCTTCTCTCTACTATCCTGTCAATAAAGCCAAAAGCCCAAAAAATATATATTATAGCTGCGTAGAACATGGCCCAGGGGTAACATGTGTATTGTGAAAAAAGGGACCCCAAAATGGAACCCTGGGGTACTCACAAGACAGGGGGGTACATGAAGAGGAGGCATCTCCAAGCCTGACTGAAAAAGACCTATTAGACAGGAGATGAACCAGTCCATCGCCACTTCACTGACGCCAACGCTGTACCTCTGACGGCTGAGTAAAATCTTTGTGGTCCGCTGTATCAAAGGCTGAGCTGAGGTCAACGAGAATTAAAATGGACAACAAGCCGGAATCGAAGCAAATTTTGATCAGAGCAGTTTGATCATGGTTTCTCCTCGTTTATCCAGGGCAGAGAGGAGGATTTTTAAAATCTGACTGGAGCTATGGACTTCATAATGTAAATTAAAAACACTGACAAGCTCATCAACACAGTAGTCTTTATCACTGCCAGGTTCCTTATCGTCAGTGAAAGCTTGACAGGAGACTGGAGCAGACGGTGAGTTTAGGGGACGAGAATGGATCGGTGTGGTAGGTTTAGGGACCTCGAAGTGTATTTCAATGTGGTCGGTGAAAGGAAAATCAATCAGGATAACATCATCCACACAGAGACCATTAGAGATCACAGCATCCAATGTGTGCTCTTTGTAATGGCTGGGAACTCTTCCTGTTGGGGGAGAATAAAAGAACCTAAAACTTTAATAAAACCAGAGGCCAGCAGAGAGGAGGAAAGGCAGTAAACATGAATATTAAAGTCGCCAAGAATCAGGACCCTATCATGTTTTATCATTATGAATGATAAGGGATCTGAGAATTCTTGTAGAAAACCAGAAGTCTTTATCAGCTGTGATGATAAAAAAAAAAAAGAAGTCCTTGTTGCTGTACATGATGAAATCCTGGCAAATAAATGACTTGTTTATGAGGGAACTTACATTAAGTAAAGAGAAATTAGCTGAATTCACAGTGAGGGTTGAAGAGATGATTTTAACATCGATGTGGTTGTTTCTGTGTGGAGTGGGAGAAGGAGCTAAAGTTGACGCTGCCTTTCTAATATCCTTACTGGGATAGATGAAGCAAGACCAGTAATATTAGTCAAGGCTAAAAACAATAAAATTTCGTAACAGTTTACTTGAAACAATACTATTAAGATGCAGTCCATCCCGTTTAAAATAGTCCTGTCTGGTCCAGAAAGAACCAAAACTGCTGATGAACCCAACTCTTGCGGCCACAGCAGAACTTTTCATCCAGCTATGAAGACTGGAGAGACGACTGAACCGCTTAGCTGTTGTCAATGACAGGAGTGGGACCAGAAAGAAATATCTCCTCCTCCTACTTTCAACAGTGGAGGCTAACGACTGAAGCTCATAGTGCAGCTCTGTGGGTTGTCCAGCCATGACATCATTACAGCCTGATTGTGAAGTCACAGTGTGAATGGAGGGATGCATGTTCATCTCAGTAAAATCAGCAGTTGGTGACTGAGCTTGTAGCAGAACCAGGAGCAGCAGCAGGCGGAGTGAGGCTCAGGTCAGAGGACTAGTAGGGGCAGGAAGAGGAAGTAGCTCTTCAGTAGAGCTGACAATGACAGTGTCCAGATACCTCTCACATTCTTGGACTGTACAGAGATTGAAACCCTCTGTTCTAATTCAGAGATTTTTACACTGAGCTCACTCGGTCTGACAGTGAGGTAAGCGGAGCAATGGATAACTTTTCGTAACAGGAAAGGAGCTGTCAGACTACCACTTTCAAATGGTAAATACTTAAAGTCCTACCATCCGATTGTTAAAATCTCACACTTTGTTAAAAAAAAAAAAAGAACTGGGACCTAAAAGTGTAGCACTAAATGTGTCCTAAAACTGGTTAAAAACTTCACTTTGTAAAGAACCTCTATGAGACACAGAGAACACTGTAACCACGCCAATGCATGGACAATGAAGCAGTGTTTTGCGCACTGAAAGAAACACTATTGTGAAATAGTGTGCCCTGTGAATTCCCTCCCACAAATTGACTTCAAACTGTTTTTGCCTTCATATTAATGAAAGTAAAAGCCTTAGGATTTGGCCTTTAGGATTTGGCCTTTTCATTCTTCATCTGATTCCTGAACTGTTTGTCAAAGAACCACACTTTTCTGCATTACTAAACAAATCACAGGTTTTGTGGTGGTACAGTCCTGGGACCAGAGGAGGCTTATACTTCACTGAAATCAGTGCAGGAGAGCGTGCACAGGGTCAGTAGGAAACATTTACATGGCGGTCTCTTATATACACTAGTCAGTTTAAAAAAAGTCTTTATGTCACACTTGAACTCGAGTTTTAACAGGAGCAAAATGAACCATTCAGCGTACTCCTCTGGGAGCCTCTGTGTTCTACACTTAATAGAGGGCTTCTTTGGTCTGCAAAGTTGTTTCAGATATCTTTAGAGAAGCATAATTGTAGCATTAGGTGAAAAGCAAACATATTACCCTAACTGAATGTAAAACATTCACCACAGTTTACTCTTCCTGCTTCAGCATTGTCAATGGGCGGTTGTTACCAACATTTCAGGTGCACTCACCTGGAAATTCAGTGTTTTAGATCATCTGGATGAACTTAATATCTGACTGCAGGTCTTTTATGATCCATCAGACTTCTTCACAGTGATGCCATTGTGTTTCCTGATCTCAGCTATTACTAAAGCAATAGTGTTACAGCCCTGGGCCGCTGTGCTCCTCCTACTATTCTGATTTTCATTGTGTACAGCTGTGAGCAGCCTAGCATCAACCATCCTCCTTCCATGGTTCCGTGGTTGTGCCCACCTGCGGTCCGAGGAGCCTCCGGATTGGCTTAGGATGAGAGGACTCCTCCTACCCTGCTGGCTGAAGGGGAACTGTCAAAAGGCTCATTCATTCAGTTTGGCGTTGGCACCTCATGGGTGAAGCCGAGCTGCCCGGTGTGGTGTTGTGTAACTTGTGGAGCATAGTGTCTGTGGGGGAGCTAAATGCCGGGAAACACTAATATCTGCCACTGATTGATTGTTAGGCTAGATAGGGGTGCCACACCGTTGTATTTTTGGGATAGGCTACATAGGTAAATGTATGTGCAAATATGTGTGAATGAATTTGTTCAACAACTGCTAGGCAAGTGTGCTTTTGGTCATGTTTGATTCTTTTATTTTCTTGTGGCATTCGTTTCTTTTTTTTTCCCTTTTGCATTTAATTCCCTCGTCCTTTGTTATGTTCATGTACACCTGTACTTTTCAAAATAAATCCCAACTCATCACTCCGAAACTCAATTCCCTGTTAGTTCTTTCATTCTTTTCTTTTATTATTACCAGCCGACTACCCTAGACAGCCGGGTTGTAACAAATAGTCTGTATCACAGTCTACAACTTACCATTTTCGAAAAGTCGTTCAATGTAGGAAACAGAAACAACAATCTCAGGCAACCTCCCACAATGAAAATGTCTGGATCATGCACTAAGCAGCCCTGGTAGTGTTTTTGGTGAATTATTCATTATAATGACAGGGCTTGCTGTCTCTGTGCAAATTTCCCACCAAACCATTTCCCCATCCACCCAGTATGAAACACACATCTGTTCTACAGAACTGTCCGGCGATGTGAGGCTATTTCAGTAACTACAGTGTGATCACAACAGATAGAAATAAGACTAAGGCTTCTGGAAAATGTTTATTATATTCTGATTGAACATCTTTACGGGTACAAAGTTGTTTGAAACCTGATTAAGCCACTTGTAAAGATCAGCACTTCTTACTGTTACCTAACTTCCTGTGTTGGGACTAAAGCTGCGTTTAGGCAAAGTAGCGATAAAAAACAATGCAGCATGTCAGGACAGAGATCCAACTAAAAAAGCAGAATTTTTAAACGTTCAGTTCTTGACTGGACCTGCTCGATCTGACCCGGTGTTAGGTGTGATTATTGCTCATGGTCATATTGCTGAGCGTTGATTGTCTGCTCCGTTATACTGCTCTTACACTCCAGGTGTTGCTGCTTTTTCTAAACTCTTCATCACGACATGTTCCACCAGTACATTACCCTGGCCTGTGCAGGAGTCCTGAGAGCTCAGAAGGTGCTGCTGGCTGGAGGCTGAGGTATCGCGGTCATTTCTTAGGGCTGCTGTAGTGTCCCAGAGGAGAGCCCTGAACGTAGGTGAGGATTGCACTCTGCAGGTAGCTGGCTCTGTTGGCCTCGTCCTCCCTCATCCTCTGGATCTCTGCCTCTTTCAGCCGCAGCTTCTCCAGCATGGAAGACATCTCGCTGTCTTTGTCAAGGAGCGCCTCTCTGTGGTTACTGCTCAGAACTGCAAATAAAAAGCAGTATAAATATTTATGTCAGACTTCAGACACACTGCATATGCAAATCGATGGTGCTTGAGCATTTCTGGATTTCACATTGGGGCAGTCAGGCTACTGGTATTACAGATTAGAGCATGTACAGGCCAGTTCTACAGTATTTCCTGTTTCATGGCGAAACGCTAAAATTCTAGGACCACCATGGACATGCCCTCAAGCTTTAGAGGAGCATTCTGATAAATTTTGATCACCCATGCCTGGTGTACATCCTGGCTAACTGTCATCTCTGTCAGGGTTAACCTGTTTGAGTTTGTAGCTTTTGAAAATGTGCAAAAATTGGTCCAAAATTGTCAAAAATATGACAGAAGTAAAAATAGCCACCTTCCTGTTGTGTTTTGGGTAAGGTTGTCAATTAGATTTTTGTGTGTCTTGACAAGTTACATCTGTGTATCAAATTTCATAACTGTAGGTGATATGTAGTGACTGTAGTAGTGGGCTCACATCCATGTAATTCCCCTAACATGTAAAATTTTTCACCGGTCAGGATGTGTGTGCAAAGTTTCATGTGTTTTGAAGTATGCTTAGACCTACAAAAGTCCACCAAAGAAAGAACAACAGTGAAAAAAAAAACAATAATTCCTTGCATTTCTATAGGGTCTTCACACCATTCAGTGCTGGGATCCTAAATACACAAACGTAAGCTAAGTGACTGGAAATGTGAAAAGACAAAACCGAAGTGTGAAGTAGCGGAAAAAAAGGACCAGTGAGGATGTACCTTTAAGCTCTCTTTCCAGAGCATTGATCTTTTCTTTCAGTCCTCCCTGTGCTGTCCTCTCCGCCTGTAAATGTCCGATCTGCTCCTGCAGCTCCACCCTCACCCGGCTCACCTCGGCCACCTTCTCCTGGTCTTTCCCCGACAGCTCCTACAGCAGCACATCACCCGTTCAGCGCCCACAGCACCGTGATGCCAACAAACAAACACCTTCTACTTATGATCTCTGGTGGCTTTTCAGATGGACAAGCTTCATTCTGCTCAACCTTCAAATCTATCCCAGCATGCATAGGGTGGCAGCGTGTGGTCTTTTGTGCACTTTGGACAGTTGGCAGCTCGTCATAGATTATACTGTGTTGGAAAAGATCTGATTCTCTGATAAAAAGACAAAGATGCAGGAAGTCTGTGGACATCAAAACTCCCAAGGATCACTTCAGTAACAAACATCCATCCACTGAGCTGAAAATCCTGTTGTACAAGCCTGACAATAGACTGCTGCGGATAGATGATTGTAGTCAGTGTGCCAATGTCCACTACATTTGTGTACCATGTGTCCTTTTCTGACCTATGACTGAATATAAGTGAGTTTAATTATTAACAACTATTATCTTACCATTTAACAATGAATTTATTATTGTTCTGTTTTCCATTTGCATCATATACATGTGTCATATATTGACTCCCATGAGCCAGATTAAGTTTGGTCTGCCTCTGCTGCATGATGCATTTCTGTAGAATGGACCACCATTACCAGGAAATCGCTAAATGGGCTGCTTCTTCCTCCCAATGACATTCGGGTGTTACACCAATCAATAGTCAGCATGGATGGTACCATATGATAAGATAAAGGCTGCACAGAGCAAACTGTTGGCTGCAATATTAACTGAGAAGCATGTGAGTGTCTAAGGCAGAATTTATATTAATAAGAAGTTAAAATCAGTGGTCAAACTACAATAATTAGCTTTTAGAATGCAACACGCCCTTTTGCACCATACAGGATCTTTGCTTTGCTCTGTCCTGATGAGTCTTTCTGCTGTTTGATGAGCTGACCTTAATTCATGTCTTTACGCTGTGAGAGGACACACAGCAGACACTTATAGCCTCCACACAGCCAGGGCCGGGATGAACAACTGATTGTGAGCCTGGAAGCTTGCTTGCATAAGGCTACAGATCTATGACTGAACTAGTGGGACTTCTGTGAAAACATCACATTTAATCCCAGGATCTTCATGCCACCATCACCACGTCAAAATAATCAGTATCTGACAATGTGGCTACATAGTGATTGTATTGTGATTTGGATATTACTCATAATACAACACCATTACTTCTTTCAAAATGTGAGTCTATGCTTTGAACACAGAAGTCTCAAATCAAATCTAAAGGCACCTACACATTGTCAACCTACAGTGTTTTATGTGTAACAGATAGCTGGTGGGTCCTGACCTGCTGCAGCTCCTCAATCCTGCGCCGCAGACCATCCATCTCGATGCTCTGCTGGCTGTGTTTGGCCTGCAGCTCGGAGATGGTCTGTTTCTGCTGGGAGCAGTGCAGCTGGACCTCCTGCAGGGAAGAACGAACCGAGCGGAGCTTCTCCTCCAAGGTGGACACGTGCTCCTGCTGCTCAGAGGAAACAGGACGGGAGGACAGCGTTGTGTGAGAGTCATTCTGATACCTTTCTGAGATACAGCCCAACCAATACGCCAGTGAGCCAGTACCAGCTGATCACAATTATATGTTGTCTCATCGATGTGGAACTTTTCGTTTTTACAAAACGGAACGTAGAAAAAGGTGCTGCTTTATGTTTTATGCCCATGTGGTATGCATCCTAATCACTCAGCTATCACCTGCCCCATTATGCCTTTAGAATTAAACAATATTCATTAAGAAAAATCACATTTTTTACAAATCTACATACGCACAACAGATTTGGTTCTGATATTTCAAACTCAGACTCACATAAATGGCAGTTATTTAAGCTGAATTTGAGTCAATTGCATTGATTTAATAGATATCAATCAACATTTAGCTTGATATATAGCTAAAACCCTTGAAACAGCTTTGTCTTATCTATAATATTAATCTTACCATATTTAGTGCCACATCTAAACAGCTAACCTTGTAAGGAGCAACTTTCTTCTAACCAAAGACAGAACAATCAATATATGCTGTGGCCTGTTAGCAGCTGGTCCAACCATACTTTTATTTGATGGACTGTAAGAATTAGAATATTAGGTTTGATGGCAGCTTGGCCATGTTTTTTATAAAGGTATCTGGCTTTCTGTGGAAACCTGGCCAGTGTCTCAGTAACCGCTCAAAGATGCAGACGTTTTTCACCGACCTCCTCCAGGCGTACTTGAGCTCGCACTCTTCCCAGCTCCTCCTCGGCCTGGGCCCGCTCTGTCACACATGCCGCTTTAGCTTTACTCAGCTCCTACAACAAATGGACAATGCAGTATCAGGAGTGAACGCCACAAGACTACAGCTGTCAGCAGTGATTCCTCCTCAGGTGCTGCAGGTGATTCTTTCACTGATTTACTGTGTAGAAATGATCCGATGTTGGATAGTGTGTACAGATAATAGTTTATGTAAATCTGTCCTCACACTATATTCCACCTACATTGCAGACAACTTTGTAATTATAAAATTCAGTATTGAGAAGTTTCATGTTCTAATGTCACCTCCGTTTTTACCCGAGAATTGGGAAATTCCTAGATGGCGAAGAGATGTCAACTTATTAAAATTAATTAATTCAAATTAAAACCACTTTATCACAACCGAAAAACAATACAAATAAAACTTGGATTATTAAATATCATATTATATAATTATACATAATATACAGAAATACAATGGATGACTAATATCTAAGTAGATGCAAATGTAAAGCTATAGGTGGCTACTTTATACAATCTAACATTTCAAACAGATTTTGCTTTAAAAGCACTCTTTGTACATAATTCCATATAAATTATTTCATAGTTTGCTGCTTTCAGCTTTGTTCTACATTGTATAAAATAATAAAACTATTTAAAAACCCATAAATGAGTAGATGTGTCCAAACATTTGCTGCTGTACACTGAACAGTGAAGCTGCAGAGAGACATTCATATTAGTTTGGTTTTCCAGGAGCCTCTGCATTATTAACTGTTGGATCCTGACTGTGTTTTTATGATTTCCACGTGGATGATTCTCTTACCTCCTCCAGTTGTATTCGCTGTCCCTCCAGTTTGAAGATGCGGTCTTGCAGGGCTCTCTCACTCTCTTCCAGATGCCGATTAACATGATCCACCTTCATGAGAATGCAAACTTTTAGCATTTTAAGTTGTTAAAATAATAATAAAAAAACAATCTAAAAGTAGCAAAACAAGCCGGCCAGCTCCTCTAAAACTCACTCAACTACATGTATTTTGTTTAATCTGCTTGAAAACTGAACAACATGCTATGGTTTAACAGGTTTTTATGTGGTAGATGACATCAGGACAGAGAACCTCCTTCTGCCGGAGACTGTCCATGTCCTCCAGAGCTTGCTTAGACCTTCGCTTCTCTATCTCCAGACGGTCTGTCAGACACACAGGACACAGGATTACTCTGCTTGGCTTCATGTAAAGAAAGGAAACCACTACGTTGGTGTATCTGTAGTTAAGACTGATTGTGTTACCTTCAGCCTGTGTCAATCGGAGCTTGAATTCAGCGGTGCAGTTGGTCAGGTCCTGCTTCAACTCGAAGATCTGCTGCTGCTGAGACTTACACCTGCGCTCCACCTCCTCCACCTAACACACACACACACACACACAATAGCTAGGCTCACATCTGACAGTGTGCACAACGCATTTTGTGTGAATATATAGCTTAGATTTACAACGCAAATAATAAATTGACACTGTTCTGCACAGACAGGACTCGTACTTTTGTTCTAAACTGGCCATTGGTTTCCGTCAGGTTCTGGATCTCTCTGAGGAGCTTTCCCTCTCTGAGCGCTCCGTCCTGCAGGAGGGAAACAGACGAGATTCAATCATTTGGGATAACAATGCAATGTCTCAGCAAGTATCGGTAGCTTTCATTTTGTGCTTGTCAACGTGCCATTAGGCTGCATTAAGACTTCTGTTGTGAACGTTCCTGCCCCTTGAGCTGGAAACAGACCAGCAGTTATCATCATATAAGGCCATTTATGAAACTGGTGCTAAACAATCATCTTGTCTTTCAGACCAATCACATACCTGTAATTGTTAAACTAGCGAAACAAACCACAGCAACTCTGATTTAGCCAGAAACAGCAATGTGAAAATGATGCTGCTGTACACCGATCAGCCACAACATGATGGCCACTGACCGATGAAGTGAACAACATCGAGTCCTGACATTCATGTGGATGTTTGACATGTACCACCCACCTAAACACTGCAGGTCAAGCAAAATGTCATTTTCCTCGGAAGTGGTAAATCTCATTTATTAACCCAGTGTGGAAGCTTCTATTACCTGCTAATAACCTGAAACACATCAAACGTTTGAGGTGAAATGACTCATTAGTCTTTACCTCTTGCTCTTTCTTCCTCTCTCTGCTCTGTCGTTCTCTCTGTTCTTCTTTCTCAGCCTTCACTCGAGACAGTAGTTCTCCCAGATTCTGGTTTTTCTGCTCAGAGAGGGCGAGGGCAGCTTCTGTCATCTGCAACCTGCACAACACAGAATGTGATCGGAGTCACTGCTGATCAGTCAATCAGCTGACAGGAAACTCATCAGGAACCATCTTGATAAATGCATAACAATTTTTGTCATTCAAAAGCAAATATTACAGATATTTGCTGGTTCCAGCTTCACTAATGTGAGTGTTTGCATATAATTGATCAGTTTTAGAATTTCTTCTAAATAACCACAGAAAGTAAGCTTTTTGGGTCATGTGTTTGAATAGATTACCTTTAATAGTAGGCACTGCTTCAAAAAGACTTAAATGTTTCTTCAAATATGTCATTAAAGGAAACCATTTTGCATGTACTTTTCAAAAAAAATGTTTGATAAACATGGAATGAAGCAAAAATGAAAAGATTACTTTGCAGTAAGGGAGTTGACGGTTGACTTTCTCTCATTCAGAGCTTCCTGGAGTTGACCAATCTGAAGGAAAGTCGACCTGGAAGAACCAGAGAGGATGTCATTTTGAAGAGCATGCAGAGATCATTCTACATACTGAAGAAGCACAAAAAAACATGCTGCAAATATATTCTATATCTTCTTTTAAAGAGAAAATATTTTGCATTACAGACTGATGTTGAGACTGCCTCTTGTGATCATAAAACTGCAGTTACATCCAGTGACAGTCCACAGTCTGACCTCCACTCACCTGCTGGAGCGTCCCATCTCCTCCCTCTGCCTGTCTATGGTGTCCATCATGTTTAGGAACTGAAAGAGGGAAGGAACAGCTAACATCATGGCCACAACGGTAAACTATGCACCAGGACTGACTTGAGAAGTTCATTTGGACGTTTTGATGCTTTTCTTCCACAAGTGGGCAGTGCTGGAATTCATCCTAACTGACATGGCTGATCACAGGCTGATCACACCTCTCATCACACTTTTTACAGACATCCCAAAGGCCCAGCCAATGAATTCTGAAGACTTTGGCGATTCCCTGACCTTTTAACACCATTAACATTTAAATCAACTGTGGAGTTCCTTGCATCGTCTGTAAAAGCAAAAAAATGCGTATTTGTTCTTTGATATAACAGTAAATCAATTTCCGACTGTTAACTGCTAAGAGGTCTGTATAAGCACTATATTTTGTATTGCAAATCACTGAGTAACCACAGTAACACACATAAACATGAGCAAGATTTTTTCTTTATGAATGCTTGCTTGCATGAATACAAGAGACATCAGAATTTAAAGGCAACAATGGATGTTTTTTTTAGTTTTTGTTTTGTGGTCCACACCAAATGCACCAAACTACAGGTGTGGCAGCACACAAACACTGTCAAGATGATTCCATTGTTTAGCGTAAGGCTTACCTGTCGGCCCTTCTCCTCCTTCAGTATTTGAATCTCTTTGCTGAGGACTTGGGTTCTGCTGCGGCTCTCTCTCAGGTTGGACTGTGTGTCTGAGTTGTGTCCTATAGTCTGCTCTGAAAGGGTCAAACAACAGAAACAAAGGGTCCAGAGAGGGCAGCAAACATGTCCATGGTAGGATACTCTTCTCCTAGTAATTACAGAACTAAATGAAAGTCATACAGAGTTACAATCACAGGTTGAACATTAATTACTACTGTCTGTAAATATAAAGCTCTTATCTTTTAGAAACGTCTGTCTTTCTGTTAATCTGACAGCAGGTGAACATGTTGGTTTCATATCTTAATGAGCACTCTGGTCATTTTTTCCAAAGTTAAAGCTGCAAAAACATTCTTATAGCTACTAGCATCCATTCCCTGTCATTATCAACAAATCTGATGGCCATTTTATCACATTAGCACATGATTACAACGTACTTGGAGCTGTGTGAAACAACACGGAAAGGCTTTTTCCACCAATACTGACAATATTGATTTGATTGATTGATACAATGTGATAACCCTCTGTCAGTTTAGATTTAGTCTTGTCTTTATTGTTGCATTATACATCCCTGAATGTCCTGTCCAGTCTCACATGTACAGGCAGCTATGAATGAGGCATGACAAACATACACATAAAGCTGACTGTCACAGAATGCCACATGACTTTAACAGCCTCTTCAGCCAGCAGTTTTGCAAATGTAACATCTGAAAAGGGCTTCTGTCTTACCAAGTGCTCTGAGTGTATCGCTGGGTATGTTGTTCCCTGCCATCTCCAGCTGCACTACGCTCTTGTTTTTCTGAAGAGCCTCTAGCAGGGACCTGCCACCCAGCAGACCAATGTTGTTCCACCTCAGATCTGTCAGCAGTGTCACAGTGGACCATCAGCCAGTCATAAAAATACATCAGAGCAGTAAATATGTTAGTCACATCAGCAAAAACTGTAATCGACCACTATTAGAGGCATGTAGTAGGGATGGAAATATTCTTCTCTATTGTGGAAGAGGGAAACTACAGAGAGATAAAAAGCCAGCAACAAAAAAGTAACCTTGAAAATAAACTAAGACATAAGTTCTAAGTATGGTTCTTTGGTTTACGAAGAATGTCTAAAAAGAAAAAAAATGATGTATTTCTGTAACAGTTGGTTTTACGGGGTTAAGCATCAAAAACATTTGTTCAGTTAATATTTTACCTTCTAATATGTAATTTTTCTTTTCTTTCTGATAAGTCTTATCACTGTGGTAACGTATACACTTCACCCAGTTTCACACAGTTTTTGTAAGAACTCTATGTAAAACTAGGTGATGTTTCACAAAGAGAAACTTCTCCCAACTTTTTAAGGCACCACTGCCCTAAAAACCTACTGTGACAAAAAGGGAAAAAAAAGCAGGAACATTGTGCCAAATAACATTAAGCTGATTCATAAAAACCTTAATAATAGGCTTATAACAAATTTAATCGTCTGCTACCTAGCACTTCCAGGGTGTTGTTGCGTTTGAGTGCGAGAGCGAGCTCAGACGCTCCGTGGTGGTTGATCTGGTTGTTGCGCAGGTCCAGCTGTTTTAACGAGGTGTTGGAGGCCAAACCGTCACAGAAGAGTGAGAAAGCTTCATCCCACACCCCCAGAGCATTCCACTCCAACACCAGGCTGCAAACACAATTCAGAAGCTCTTACATGTGAGAAAATATATCTCATGGTTGTGGGACGCAGAATTTCAAAAATCAGCTTCATGTGCTAATCAGACAATAGTCATTTACCACATTAACAATGTCTAGATTGTATTTATGATTCATTGACTGTTATCTTCATTGAAAAAAAATGCTTTTCTTTAAAAAATAAGGACATTTCTATGTGACCCCAAACTTTTGAATGGTAGTGGAATAATATAAATATTAATATTAATACTCTCATCTATCAAAAATCTGCAAATATATTCTGGATTTCTATTGTGACCCTATTACATTTGTTCATTCTTGAAACTCAGACATGGCAGCATGACAAAACAATAATTTGATTGCCACTATCTAGCTTTTTTCGAAGCTTTCAACCACATCTCAGGGTCTTAATTAGTGGATAAACATGGTTCTATTTTAATGGAAAGGTTCCATACAAGTAATACGAGTAAATTCCTCTAAAGAAGATCACAAGATGTGGTTAAAAGCTTAAAAACTGCTACTAAGTCACACTTGATGCGAGCTTGTTTTGCTATAATTTACTTGATACATCATAAAATACAACAATAATCCCATTTAGAAGCCTACAGCTGACATCATCTCCAGATTTTCATAAGAAAAACGCACATGGTGTTGCAGGGGCAGAAAACATTGTCATATGAAGACCATCATTCTTACCGACACAGAGTCTTGTTTCGTGCCAACAACTTTCCCAGCATCTCAGCTCCTGTCGACCTTAGGTTATTGCCCTGCCGACAATCATTTGCATCAACAGACAGACAATTCCACACATCATATAAAACAAATTAGACTGATGTCTGAGTGGTGTGTGAACAGTCAAATCTAACAGGCGTTACCTTCAGACTGAGGACTTTTACTGTTGTGTTGCCAGACAATCCAGTCAGGAGGATCTTGGCCCCTGAGAGTCACACAAAAGAGACTTAGCAGGTTAAAGTTAATGTTGTACTGTTACTAAACCATGTGCAGAACCAAACCATATGAATGTCTCTAGTAACAAGCACTGTGTGTGTCAAAGCTTAATTTAAAACTGCAACCAAGAACAATGCTAGAAAAGAACTAGCTCGTATGATGTGTACAGACATAAAGTACTACAGACAGACTGTTACAGTGTTGGTTCGGGTATTTTAATGGGATTTCATTATTTTAAAAAAAAATCACCAGCTGCATTCTTAAAACCTCACATTGTCTTCATTTACAGGCACCAAAAATAATATTTCTTGTCTGAAAAAAATCCAAAAATTCAGCAAAAAAATCCCCAAATTTCTGAAAATTTGCAAAACCTTCAGGAAGAAATTTCCAATAATTCCTTAAAAGTTTCCCTTCAAAGTTTCATGTAAAAAAAATCCCCCAAATTTGGCAAGAAAATTCTTGTAAATAATTTCACAAAATGAGTAAAAATCTTTCAAAAAAATCCTAAAACTATCTAAAGTGATTACACACACACATATATATATATATATATATATATATACACACGTGGACAAAATTGTTGGTACCCCTCAGTTAAAGAAGGAAAAACCCACAATTCTCACTGAAATCACTTGAAACTCACAAAAGTAACAATAAATAAAAATTTATTGAAAATTACATAATCAAAATCAGCCATCACTTTTGAATTGTTGATTAACATAATTATTTAAAAAAACAAACTAATGAAATAGGGCTGGACAAAAATGATGGTACCCATAACTTAATATTTTGTTGCACAACCTTTTGAGGCAATCACTGCAATTAAACGATTTCTGTATTTGTCAATGAGCGTTCTGCAGCTGTCAACAGGTATTTTGGCCCACTCCTCATGAGCAAACAGCTCCAGTTGTCTCAGGTTTGATGGGTGTCTTCTCCAAATGGCATGTTTCAGCTCCTTCCACATATGTTCAATGGGATTCAGATCTGGGCTCATAGAAGGCCACTTTAGAATAGTCCAACGCTTTTCTCTCAGCCATTCTTGGGTGTTTTTGGCTGTGTGTTTTGGATGGTTGTCCTGTTGGAAGACCCATGACCTGCGACTGAGACCAAGCTTTCTGACACTTGGCAGCACATTACTCTCCAGAATGCCTTGATAGTCTTCAGATTTCATCGTACCTTGCACACTTTCAAGACACCCTGTGCCAGATGCAGCAAAGCAGCCCCAAAACATTACTGAGCCTCCTCCATGTTTCACCGTAGGGACAGTGTTCTTTTCTTCGTATGCTTGGTTTTTGAGTCTATGAACATGGAGTTGATGTGCCTTACCAAAAAGCTCCAGTTTGGTCTCATCTGTCCAAAGGACATTCTCCCAGAAGCTTTGTGGCTTGTCAACATGCATTTTTGCAAATTCCAGTCTGGCTTTTTTATGACTTTTTTTCAGCAGTGGTGTCCTCCTTGGTCGTCTCCCATGAAGTCCACTTTGGCTCAAACAACGACGAATGGTGCGATCTGACACTGATGTACCTTGGCCTTGGAGTTCACCTTTAATTTCTTTGGAGGTTGCTCTGGGCTCTTTGGATACAATTCCAACGATCCGTCTCTTCAATTTGTCATCAATTTTCCTCTTGCGGCCACGTCCAGGGAGGTTGGCTACTGTCCCGTGGGTCTTGAACTTCTGAATAATATGAGCCACTGTTGTCACAGGAACTTCAAGCTGTTTAGAGATGGTCTTATAGCCTTTACCTTTAAGATGTTTGTCTATAATTTTTTTTCGGATGTCCTGGGACAATTCTCTCCTTCGCTTTCTGTTGTCCATGTTCAGTGTGGTACACACCTTTTCACCAAACAGCAGGGTGACTACTTGTCTCCCTTTAAATAGGCAGACTGACTGATTATGAGTTTGGAAACACCTGTGATGTCAATTAAATGACACACCTGAGTTAATCATGTCACTCTGGTCAAATAGTTTTCAATCTTTTATAGATGAAGTAGACTGAATGTAATGTCTAGGTCAGTAATATAGAATGTCACTCGAGGGAGCTACCTCCCCAGTAGAGTGCTATACATGTGGGAAATAAGGACAGAGAAGAAGGCTGCGCCGGCAAACAGTTGTTGTTGTTATGTTCTGGAGAGTGGAATAAACGGCAAGAAGCCAAAGAGACACAACCCAGTGTGATCATTGCTACATGGTAGGATATCACAATAGAGGTACCATCATTTTTGTCCAGGCCTGTTTCATTAGTTTGTTTTTTTAAATAATTATGTTAATCAACAATTCAAAAGTAATGGCTGTTTTTAATTATTTAATTTTCAATAAATTTTTATTTATTGTTACTTTTGTGAGTTTCAAGTGATTTCAGTGAGAATTGTGGGTTTTTCCTTCTTTAACTGAGGGGTACCAACAATTTTGTCCACGTGTGTGTGTGTGTGTATATATATATATATATATATATATATATATATATATATATATATATATAATTTTTTTTTTTAAGATTTCTTTTTTAACCAAAAAAAATCTAAAAATTTGCCAGACATGTTGAAAATATTGACAGAAGTTTCACTGTGAAAATATATGTTTTTTTTTCACATTTTCAAACTTCAAAATGGGTCAATTTGACTCACAGGACTACACAAGGGTTAAAAGAAAGGCTATTTAAATTGCATTTGGTGGGTTTGCAGCAGCAGCTTCAGGAAGACTCTTTCATTACTTAAATAACATATATGGAGTAAAACAAAATAAGTATTGAGCATATGTGCACGTTTATATGCATGCTGACTGTCACTTACTGAACAACATTCACTTACACATACAGTATAATTCTGTATCGTCTCTCTGTTTTTAAAAAAGTACACACCTTCCTCGCTGAGCATGCAGTCACTGAGAGACACCTCTGTGAACATAGTTTCTTTCTGGAAGGCCCTGGCCAGCACAGAGCAGGTATCTGCAGACAGACTCTGTCCACTGAGGTCTAGTCTGGAGCCCTGAGCAGTAGTGCTGTCCTGGAGCTGAGCCACAACGCTCTCCTGAGGCTCCAGGCCTCCCTCCTTACACAGACGCAGGTATGACCTCCTGAAATCCTCCATTCTGGGTCATCACAGTTCTGACCATCAAGCTCTCTGTGCTTCTTCCTTCTGTATTTGGGAATTTGTTCCCTTAACTAGAGGGGAAAAAAGGCAAAATATACAAACTTAGATCTGAAATGACTAATCTGATTATTGAATAATCATTCAAGTCATCGTCAAAGTAAAGAAGCCAAACATTTCTTGATCTAGCTTCCAAACTGTGAGGATCTACTGATTTTTTTCTGGCCTTGTGCTGATAAACTCAACATGTCACAGTTCTAATGAGTCCTTGTGTTATGCGCAAAGAAAAGCACGGATAAAATCAAATGCCTGACTTGAATGAACCTAGTAAATCAGCTGGCACTAAAGCTTAGAGGTTGCTGTGAGCAGAAAACTTGTAGGTTTTTAAATACTGAGCCTAGATATCAAATCTGAAGGCTGTTAATGTATAGTCTAAATGTATAGTTGTTTAGAGATGTATATTTACACATTACCATTCAGAAATACAGAATAGAGAGGCCTATTGATAGATATAACATTTCTGGTCAAAGTAGCTTCACTGTTACTCCACCAAGAAACACAGTGGAGCTATGTGACGATTAGCATTGGTTTGTGTGTCTGTTGGTCTGTTTGTCTGTCTGTGTACGACATTACTCAAAAACAGACTAATGGATTTGGATGAAATTTTCAGGGAAGGCTAGAAATGACACAAGGACCAAGTCAATAGATTTTGGCAGTGATGCGACTTATAGTCTGGATCCATGAATTTTTGAAAGATTTTATCTGTCGGAAATGATACAAGGAATGAGCAGCCTTGGAGTACTGCGCTCTCCAACTGCTTTTCTTGTTATGTCTGTAGCGCTGCATCTTCTCAGTGTGGAATTTAATTTAATTATGATTGTTTTGCATAGATTTTCTGTACGCTTCGTACAGAAGACTGGTTCTGGGTAATAGAGTCAACTCATATGGCAGCAGCCAGAGTCAGTGATGACATCTGGGCTGTCCTGAACCAGGTTAGGTTCTCATCATCAGCTGCCAGGGGAATGAACGAGTACTAGGGTTGTACTATTTGGTTTATGAAACGAAATAAGATGAAAATAAGTCAGACTAACTTTAAGAAAAAAAGGTTTATCGTGTAAACTTTATGGAGTTTCTCTAATTCCATCTCAGAGAAGGGATCTCTTCTGTACCACTGTACCATATTTCATAAAAACTGCAGAAGTTAAGAGTGCATCGTGATTTCCGTATATGAACACACAGTAAGATCAAGAAACTAAAAGACAAGCACCAAAATAAGCAGCCTGTGATGGGAAAGCTTCCGTTTAACTGTCAGGTTTGGACTAAAGTGTCGCGTAGAGCTGCTGTTCCTCCTTCTTTCTGTGTCGGACATTTAACCGACGAACACACTCATATCCGGCTCGGTTTTCAGAAGAATCATAGTTATAAACAAAGAATAACACACCTCAATGAGAACAACACGTCTCTTCCTGGCAGTTTTTGTTGTTGTAGCAAACCCAGCTGACAGAAACAGGAAGAGGAAACAAAGTAACCAGGAAACGGGCGCAAAGCATCTTGGTCGGTGTAGTTTTTAAAACAAATTCAGTCCTGTGTGAGGCTGAAGGTTCACTTCTGGACCAGCAGGGAGCGGTAAATAGATCAAACAACGGTTGGCTCAGTCGCAGTTGGTGACTACAGTAAGAGAAGAAGAAGGAGCGCATCAGCAGAGGAAGAGTGAGACAAGCATGGCTGGAAACTTGAGCAGTACCGTGTCTCCGGTGTCCAGCTCTCTGTCCAGACTGCAGGCTCTGAACGGACTGTTCGCGGTTTACAAGAAACAAGGACCGACCTCCGCGGACGTGTTGAACGCTCTGAAAGAAGCTCTGCTGAAGGGTAACAGGACACGGCAGGGACAGGACAGCAGTCTGTAGGGGCTGGCAGGGAGTCATGGTTCTCTGTCACCTTGTCTTTCAGAAGCGGGAGTCCAGAACCCGAACCCGAGGAAGAGGAGGAAGCAGAGCCTGAAGATGGGCCACGGAGGGACTCTGGACAGCGCAGCCAGCGGAGTGTTGGGTAAGACCAGGACCAGAACCAGAACCAGGCTGCTGTCAGGGAACACAGCTTGAATTCAGGTTTAAAGTTTCTAGGGACATTAGATTAAATACATACGGTGTCAGATACACAGAGCTGCAGTACAGGCTGTCCCTACAGTCTGGATACACAGGTAAAAATACATACAGTCATGGAAAAAAATGAGTAAACCACACTTGTTTTCTTCCAATTTCTTGTTCATTTTAATGCTTGGTACAACTAAAGGTACATTTGTTTGGAAAAAACATAATGATAACAACAAAAATAGCTCTAAAGAGTTTAATTCAGGAGCTGATGTCAGTCATTTTCCATGGTTTTCTTCGGTTCTTACATCAATAGCAAAAACAGTGCTTTTAGGTTTTTCATGATTTCTTTTCTGTCTGTTTTAGTCACATGATCCACACAGGAGTTAGTACGGATCATAACCATTGTTTTTGATGACCATGCGTCTTGCATGCTCTCCACCAGCTTCTGATCACAGCAGTCCATCCCTGTTGCACAAATTCAAACCAATTGCTGTTGTTTTGGGGCTTGTGGTTCTCCATTTTGCATTTTATGATTTTCCACAAGTTTTCAGTTGGATTTAGAGCTGGTGATTGAGCAGACCAAGGCATGGTTCCAATGTTCTGGTTCTCCATCCAGGCTTTAACTCACCTTGTCGTGTGGCAAGAGGTATTGTCTTGTTGTAAAACCCAGGCATTGAAGCCAGGAAAGAGTTGTCCATCTGATGGAAGAAGACTGTTTTCAAGAGTAGTCCTGAACATGACTTGGTTCATTCACCCTGTTCCACCCAAACTGAAACAACTCCAGATGGTCACTGATCCACCCCCATGTTTTACAGTAGAGGCACACAGTCTGGTTTGTAGCTTCACCAGGCCTCCTCCTAAACAGTAAGTTGGCTGGAGTGAACATCAACTGAAAACTGGATTCATCACTGAAGAGAACCTCAGCCCAATCATCAACAGTCCAATCTTTGTGATCCCAGCAAAGAGTAACCGGCTTTCCTCTGCCTTTCATTGATGAAGGGCTTCTTCCTGCCCTGTGTGACTTCAGATCAGTTCCAAGAAGTTGGTTTCCAACTGTCCTTGCCCAACAAGTACATTTCTCCACAGTGTCCACTCATTTTTAAGGTCCCTGAACGTTTGAGGACGATTCCTGACACGGGAACAGATGAGTGACAGTCATCTGGTGGTAGAAAGACGTTTCCTGCCGTGACCACCTGGCAGTTTGGTAGAACCATGTTGGGCTTGTTTTTCCTTGGTGTAATGAACGACTGTCTTGGAGATCTTCAGTTTTTTTGCTAGCTGTCTCTCACTCATGCTAATTTTCAGCAGTGCCAAGATGGCTGCCTTTGCGGCTTCACATAATTCTTTTGTTTTATGCATTAAATTAGAGCTGAAAACTTCTAAGTTGTGCTATGGCTTGAATGTCAGCAGGATACCACTCTAGGCCTTTGCATGTGCAGTGCTGCTTGTGACATGAAATGTCCTCTTATATACTCTGGGAATACAATTTAGCTTAAGCATGTGAAATAGGACATAAAATATTATGCAATCAGCTGCATTTTTTTGTTCATTGTATTCTTCAGGTAATATACCTTTAGTTGTACCAGGCATCAAAATGAAAAAGAAATTGAAAAAAACAAGGGAGGTGTAATCATTTTTTCCATGACTGTATATTTGCTAATTAATCAAATGTATATTAAAATACTATCCATATTTCATCTGTTGAGGCAAAAAAATATATAGCTAATGAGATTTAGTATATGTCCAGACTTTAGGGACACCCTGTAGTATTTAGGCAAAGCAGATAACTGCCCAGTGGCCCCATTTGCACCAGGCTCACCCTGTCTCATTTCAGTTTAATTTAGTTAATTGAGAGTTTGTTTGGGCTGAACAGTGGTTGGTGGTTAGCACTTTCGCATCACAGCTAGAAGATCCCTGGTTCATGTCCCAATCATCCTGCGATCTTTCTGCATGGAGTTTGCGTGTTCTCCTGGTTCCTCCCACAGTCCAAAAACATGCTGAGGTTAATGGGTGACTCTAAATTTTCTATAGGTGTGAGTGTGATTGTTTGTCGTTATGTGTAGCTCTGTGATAGACTGGTGACCTGTCCAGGGTGTTTCCTGCCTTCACCCTTAGTCAGCTGGGATAGACTCCAGCTGCAAAGCAAACCCTATTGAGGATGAAGCGGTGAATAGATAATGGATGGATGGATGAGTGTGTTAGATGCTGCTGTGGCTTAGCTCACCTCCAGGCTTTCTTGTCCTTGTTTTCCCTCGTAAGAAATGGTTTAGAGACTGCAGTCTAGCCTTGATGTCACTGTGAGAAATCCTCTCTTTGCTCAGAATAACAATCAGACTGCTGACACCTTCACTTAGTTCTGATGCCATGTTTCCGACTTTGGTCTAACGTGATGCTTGTAGATACTTCTGACGGATTCTGGTCCTGACAGTGGATAAAATGAGTCTGATTGGATAACTATGTCTTAGACAGACAAGACTAAAAGTCTATATCCATGCTACCATGCTGTAGTTTGAGTTAAATGCTATCATTCTCACAATGACAATGTGTACAAGCTGATGTTTAGCAGGTAAAATGTTTACCTTATTCATTGTCCTTGTGTTGTGTGTTAGCATGCAGATGTTTGATAATTAACACTAAAGAGATGTCTAGTTGAGACTGATAGGAAGCTCATTAATTTAACAGGTTTTGGGTCATAAACGAATGTTACAAAGTGAAACGTTCATCTGATGATGGTGCTACAGGAAAAGCCAGATCACCAAATGATCACTATTAGACTCTAACACTGTCTCTGCTTCTTTCAGTTGTTGGTGTTGGGAATGGCACAAAAATGCTCAGCACAATGTTGACTGGTTCAAAGGTGAGTTTGTAGCACTGGTGTTAAGGAGTGTAGCTGAGCTGTAAGGAGCTATGTTTACAGAAAGAATATTAATGGGTTCCAATCATCACAGCACAGTATAGACTATAAAACTACACAGAACAATAAGACTGATAAAGGTTGGAATATTACACAAATGATGAACACTGTCATTCACTATGCATTCAATATATTTCATAACTGTCCTGTGCATTATACATAGAGGATGTTAACTGATCTTTATCTTCATGGTCTCCAAAGATCTGTCAGTGAGCTTAATGGTAACAAGACAGTTTTATTCATTCACTTGTATCCTTATTCTCAAAGGTCTTATGAAAACTTGTCAAGCTTTACATGACTGAAGTGCAGCATCTTTTATGAGTGAATGTTTTCAGACAGAAAGATGAACAACAGCTGAGGTAGAAGTTTCCAATAAAGGCGCAATAGAACTGTTTGAAATGTTTAAGTGTGAACATATTAACAAGTGTTTGCTTAAGACAAACATATTGGACTTGTAAGATATTTGAGAGATACTATTGTTTCCCTGTAGACTGAACGTGTAACACACATTGATGAAAGTTCCCTTTATTCTGTACTGAGTAACTGTTTCTAAGCAACAGCAGTCACAAAATTTCTATTTAGTCTATCTTTAGGACATTTGGCCTGGCCTTCATAGTTGCTTATTGGCAAATGTACCTTCTCGTTTATTGTTTTTTCTTTATTTTCATGACTATTTACATTGTAGATTCTCACTGAAGGCATCAAAACTATGAATTAGCACATGTGGGATTATGTAGTAAACAAAAAAGTGTGAAATAAGTCAAAACATGTTTTATATTTTAGATTCTTTGCTTTGATTACTGCTTTGCACACTCTTGGCATTCTTTCGATGCCTGGCTTCATGAGGCAGTCACCTGAAATGGTTTTCCAACAGTCTTGAATTAGTTCCCAGAGACGCTGAGCACTTGTTGGTCCTTTAGACTTCACTCTGCGGTCCATCTCTTCCCAAACCATCTGGATTGGGTTTAGGTCAGGTGTCTATGGAGGCCAGGTCATCTGATGCAGCACTCCATTCCTCTCCTTTTTGGTCAGATTACACAGCCTACAGGTGTGTTTGGGGTCGTTGTCCTGATGAAAATTAAATGATGGTTTAACTAAACGCAAACCGGATGTGATGTCATGTCGCTGCAGGATGCTGTGGTAGCCATGCTGGTTCAGAGTGGCTTCACTTTGGAATAAACCCCCAACATTGTGACCAGCAAAGCACCCCCACACCATCACACCTCCTCCTCCATGCTTCATGATGGTAACCATGCATGTAGAGACCGTCCGTTCAAGTTTTCTATGTCACACAAAGATCTCAAATTTGGATTCATCAGACCAAAGCACAGATTTCCACTGGTCTAATGTTCATTCCTGGTGTTTCTTCTGCTGCTTGTTGCTTTTCCTTAGTAGTGGTTTCTTAGCAGCTAATTGACCATAAAGCCCTGATTGGTCAGTCTCCTCTGGACAGTTGATATAGAGATGTGTCTGCTACTAGAACTGTGTGGCATTTATCTGGACTCTAATCTGAAGTGTTGTCAACTTTCCATTTCTGAGGCTGGTGACTCAGATTCACTTCTCCTCAGCTGTAGAGGTGACCCTTGGTCTATCTTTCCTGGTACAGTCCTCATGTGAGCCAGTTTCCTCATAGCACTTGATGTTTTTTGTGACTGCACTTGGGGATACATTCAAAGTCTTTACATTTTTCCAGACTGACTGACCTTCAGTTCTTTAAGTAATGATGGACTGTGGTTCCTCTTTACTTAGCTGATTGGTTCTTGACATAATATGGATTCTAGCAGTTGTCAAATAGAGCTGTCAACTGTGTACTAACCTGATTTCTGAAGAACACAGCTGATGGTCCCAACCCCATTAAGAAGGTAAGAAATTCCACAAATGAACCTTGACAAGGAACACCTGTGAAGTGAAAACCATTTCAGGTGACTACCTCAGGAAGCTCAACCAGAGAATGCCAAGAGTGAGCAAAGCAGTAATCAAACCAAAGGGTGGGTGTTTGGAGGAATGTAAAATATATTTAGTTATTTCACAATTGTTTGTTTGCTACATAATTCTATATGTCTTGTTTCATTGTTTTGAGGTCTTCTGTATGTATCTACAATGTAGAAAGTAGTAAAAGTAAAGAAAAAGCATTAAATGAGAAGGTGTGCCTAAAGTTTTGACTAGTAGTGTGTACCCTAATGCTAATAATGTGATATTAGAGATATGCAGTAATATCAACCAATAAATTAGCCTTACCATTTTATGTAAGAGGGTCTCCAGAATACCACATGAGTGTTAACATTGTAGTTAAAAGCCTTGAAACTTGCTGAAATAAAGCAGCAGTGAATAAATTTGCAATTTTTAAATAAATGGCCAAAACAAGCAGTGATTTGGAGTGTTTCTTTTCCAGAAATATGTAGCTGTAGGGGAGCTGGGGAAAGCAACAGACACTCTTGATGCCACGGGCAGCGTGACTCTTGAAAAAGGCTTTGGTAAGTAATGTAAATCACATCATTTCATCTTAATCGTTCACTGTCCCAGAAGTTCTATCTAGTCATTTAAGCCTCCGTTTATGCCATTTCACAGTCTGTCTATGATTCATTTCTTTATTTGGATTCATTTTTTGAACCTACAGAACACATTACCAGGCCGGATGTTGAGGCCAAACTGAAAGCTTTCACTGGTGATATCATGCAGGTGCCTCCACTGTGAGTAAAGCCTCTAGCAGAAAATGTTTCAGTGACATGTGTGCACATCAAGCTGAGCTGTTCAAGGGTTTGACTTACAGATTAATTTGTACTTTGAAAAGTACAAAGTAATAATTGGATGAAATAGAAAAGTTACTTGTGGACTTCAGGTCAAATCATCCTCTGATATATAAGTGGAAATAGATAAGCTCAAAATTTACCAATCACATTCTGTAAAGTACTTTTAGATTCAATCAACCAAAACTATCTTAGGTTGGTCCGTTTGAACATAGAGACACTGATCACTGGACGTGATGAAAATGTAGTGTTTGAAGCACTATGTACAGCAATACAGGTGTCCTGAATTTCAGTTTTGGGGATTAGACTTTCAGTGAGCAAGGTGGAAGAGAACGAAAATCTTTCTAGACACATGGAAAAAAACCCATTTTAACTAATGACAGAAATCATTAATTCTTGTCAGCGCTATTACATCACTGAAGCACTCACAGTTTAGGTTTGAAGAAGTGTGTGAACACTGAAGCAAAATCTAACGGGAGTGAAAACAGGCCTCGAGTCCAGTCAGTTATTGGAGCTGTGTGTTGAAGCTACTTCATCTAACAAAAACACTTCAACATTCTGAGTCTGCTGTCCACATGAAGCAGTTGCTGATGTCAAACATGCCTCACGAAAGAAAGAAAAACCTCAGCATACTGACCATCAAGAATGGATTTGCATAAAGCTTAAGGGTTATACAGTTGTGTCAGTAAATTTACATGTCCGTTAGTCCACAGTTAGACAGACTGGAAAAAAGAAACAGCCCAGAGTGGCGGCTAAAGATGTGAAGGAATCCGCTGGTAGCTGGATAACATCTCTGTTCTTGAGACTGAATACACAAATAATTGAATAGGAACAATGTCAACAGCAGGACACCACAGAGGAAACTGCTGTGAGGCTCTCCACGGTGCTGCTGGGAAAGTGCTATTTATTTAATTTTTTTGCCTTTATTGTAGAGGACAGTGGAGAAAGACACAGGAAATGTGAGGAGAAGAGTGGGGGAAAAGACCTGCAATAAGGCTCGAACCCATGACCACTGTGTCAGGGACTATAGCCCCCTGTTCACGGGTCGCTGCTCAACAGGGACACTCAGGAAAGTGTTACGTTAACTGTTGACGCTAAGGTGGATTTGTTTGACAAGAACATCCATCCATCCATTATCTATACACCGCTTAATCCTCATTAGGGTCACGGGGGGCTGGAGTTTATCCCAGCTGAAGGCAGGAGACACCCTGGACAGGTCACCAGCCTATCGCAGAGCTTGACGAGAACATGTATGGTGTAAAAAGTGCACCGCATACCAGCATGACAACATCACGGGAACTACAGTGGAGACAGCATCATGATGTAAGGCTCGCTGTCTAGCTGGAGCTCAGTAGATGATGGGTGATGCCACAAGACGATGATTCGAAACCGTAAAATACATTTCGTGCAGACTGTTATTTCCAATTAGCCCAACTGCACGAACATCGTCATCATGGCTCCAGTGTGCAAAAAGAATAGCCGGAGGAACTGGAAAGTCTGATTGTGGGAGTCCACAAAGATGGAAAAGGATCCAGAAAGATCACAGGCAGCCCACCACATGCACAGTCTAGCTCTAAAATCATACAGGCAAGTGCTTCAGGCACAGGGTTTGTCAATGAACACTGGAGCTCATACAGGGAGGAGGACCTTACATTAAATCATGGATTACCCTCTGTAAATGGCATTTACGAAATCAACTTGCTCTTCGGCACAAAACTGCAAGAGAGGAAACTTGAATGATGAATGAAGATGAATATTGACATAGTGCAGGATGTGCTGGAATAATAATAAATGACTTGGTTGCATCTTCCAGCAGAAAATCATGGTCAAGATTCAAGAGGTTCAGGTCCATGAAGATAGTCAAAGTTAGATTTACTCTAAGATCTAAACCAGGGATGTCAAACTCATTCCACAAAGGGCCAGTGTGGCTGCAGGTTTTTGTTCCAACTAAGCAGCATCATACCAGACCTGACTCATTTAATCAACCAATCTCAGTCTCCAGACAGGTGATTGGTCAGACTGTGTGCTCTAGGCTACAGCATTTAGTTCCAACATATCTACAGCACACAGTCTGACCAATCACGGGTCTGGAGACTGAGATCAGTTGATTAAATGAGTCAGGTCTGGTGTGATGCTGCTTAGTTGGAACAAAAACCTGCAGCCACACCAGCCCTTTGTGGAATGAGTTTGACATCCCTGATCTAAACTGTGCAGATTTGTGATAGTTTTATTGAGTTTACCATCAGCATGCTGCTGGTTTTTACTATGGTGCAGGCAACCTTGTAGCCTTTAGAGGTCGCTAGCGCAGAGTTTTGAACATCCTCTGTGTCTGAGCTCTGCAGCAGTGTCCATAGTTAAGAAAACGGTCTCTCACAGAGGGGGAGAGAAAAGCTCCTAAATTGCATGGAATTTCTATAAACAATGTCCTCATTCCTGCTTCTATTTTCAGTTCAATAAGTCAAACACCTTCTGCATTGTGTTGTCTTATTTCTTTATTTATTTTTGACTTTGTTTTAGCTACTCAGCGCTGAAAAAGGACGGCCAGCGTCTGTCTGTTCTGCTGAAGAAAGGTCACAAGGTTGAGGCCAAACCAGCCAGGCCAGTCACCGTGTACAACCTCACCCTGCTGGAGTTCAAGCCTCCTCTCTTCACTCTGGGTTCGCACACATTGCATCACGCAGCATTTCTTTCTTCCTCTATCCTGACTTCTTTAAAACAGCATTGTCAATGTCATTTCCTGCCTTTTTTCGTTTGTTTATATGCTAAAGTGGAGCCAGTAGTGAGGGTTTTCTTTGTGTGGCAGATATTGAGTGTGGTGGTGGGTTCTACGTCAGGAGCTTGGTGGACGACCTGGGAAAAGGTGAGATTCATCCTGTTTCACATTTCCCTCAAGAGCGTGTCTGAAAACTGAACTTAGAAATCACAACTCGGCCTCTAAACACCCCACATGTGTGTTCTGCAGCTCTGTCATCGTGTGCTCATGTGAAGGAGCTGACCAGGACCAAGCAGGGTCAGTTCACCCTGCAGGAACACGCTTTACGTGAGGAGCAGTGGACTCTGGAGCACGTCCTGCAGTCGCTGCAGTGCTGCTCAGAGGGAGAGCCGGAACCAGAACCACCAGAGGCCGAAACCTGAGGAGCACCAGGACCCAGAGTCCAACTGAAGAGCCGGGATGGACGTTTGCCTGATAGTTAGCATGGCTCACCTGCTCCACTTTACTCATTCTGAAGGTGTGTTTGTTAGCAGGTCAAGTTTGACAAACTCAGACAAATGTCAAAAACACAGATGTTCTGGAGCTTGGTAGATCAGTGCAATGACTGGACTGGTTCTGTTGCACATTCTTGTGGTTTCTGCCTCATCTGTGGTTTTGTAAGTAGTTGTGTATTTGGAAATTGCAGCCCCCCCCCACTCCACCCCAGCTAACCACTTATTAGAAATCATGGTTAAGAAAGCAATATTCAGGATATTTATCATAGATTCAAAGCAAAAAGGTATGCTTTGTTAGGGAACATTCCCACAAAAGTTAAATGTAAAGCATTTCACACTGCAGCATTCATTTGGATTTTTGTTAAAATTTCAAATATTAATTGATGATGAAAAAGAAGAATTGTGATTGGCAGCTTCATAGTTTGAGTTGAGACAAAGGGTCTTGTTTAAAACACTAGCAGTGATAGCTTCTGTAACCAAAGCAGATAAACACATCAGTCAAAGCGCCTGCAGATGTCGTGCCTATAAACTCCTCCTTGGAAAATTTCCCCTTTTGTTGCTTTTCAACATTGAATAATGGCCAATGCAATGTGGCTTTTTTAGTTACAAAGCAAGACTTTCAAAGTTAAACCTGATTTGAACAACGTCATGTGAATTAATTAAAAATATAGCACATGAAATCAGTGCATGTGTAGTACCCTCCTCCAAGTCAGTATTTAGTAGATGAGCCACATTCACTGCTCAGAGGATCTTCATTTCACTTATTGTGTGACTTCTAGCACCACTTGGCTGCACCTGTGTTGAATCAGGTGAGTCACTTTAGAGGGGGTGAATATGTACACAATTACGTACACGTAATATGGGATCTTTCTGCATGGTCTCCATGTAGACTGGTGGCCTGTCCAGAGTGTCCCCTACCTTCACCCTCACTCAGCTGTCATAGACTCCAGCCCCCTGTGACCCTAATGAGGATTAAGCAGTGGATAGCTAATGGATGATTACTGTTTTAGTTTGATATGAAAGAGCCTCTTTTTTTGTAAATTCTTGTCAAAAAAAGCCTAGTCGCATCAACGATGATTCAGTGTGGAAAAGCAATGAAAGGGGAAAGCTTTCAAAGTGGGGAGATGGCATTTCCTTGGTATATCTGTGGAAATGCAGCACTGTTTTCTCTAAGTACTGACTCCAACAAGATATGCTGACATGTGGATGAACATAATGTGTGCATTTTCAATGCAGAGATAATTTTTTTTTTTAAACTGCTGTGGTGAAAGCAGTGTTATATCCCCAGCACGTCTCTTTAATTTATGCATTATTTCCTAAAGAAATGAATATGGGGTGAAACGGATGAAAAACAACATTTGTTTTTTGTTCACACATGGATCTCATAATTTAAGAGTGGCTGCCCCAGGTCTTGAAAAGTCATTAAATGCTTAGATTTTTGCTCCTTCAAAGACAGTAAACATGCATTTTGTAAATGTCTAAATTGTTTCCTTTCCTATTTTATGGATAATTTTAGACATAAAGTGTTATTGTTTGTGTTCTGTAAAATGACCAGGAGTAGTTTTTCCTCCACTGAGCCTGCTGGAGGTTTGTTTTTAGTTCTGTCTGTTGCCCTGTCAGCAGGATTACGCAAACACTGACAAATCCAAATTCATGAAATGTGCTGGAGAGGTGGAGCAAAGGAAGGAGAACATTTGGTGCTGGTTCAGACCGCTTTCTGAGAAGGGCTGCTGGTAGGATCTGTTATTCATGCTGCCCTCTGAGGTCCAGGTTTTGTTTGAAGATTAGGATCTGGGCTGCACTGTAAAGAAAGAAGAGTTGAGGAAACTTAAAATTTTAAGGCAACCTTTTGCAGTAAAATTTTTTGAATTGTCTCCATTGTTGTACCAGTTACATTTATGTTGTTCTGTGAATAGTCACTGCAATTCATTCTTCATTTTTTAAAGTTATTTTTGGCCTTTTTCAAGAGACAGAAACGCAGGAAAGTGGGGATAACCTGCAGCAAAGGACTGTGAGGTGGATTCAAACCTATTCCCACCGCAGTGGGGGCTATAGCCTCTGTTTATGGATCAGCCTGTTGAGCTACAGGGAGCCCCAGCTGATGTGCTGTAACCAAGGGAAAGAAAGCATGAGGACCCTTGCTGTACATTCTGGGAAACCCTGTGATTTTCTTCCAAATTTGTTGTGCCAACAACAAATTACAGTTTCAGCTTCTTCACAATTACAAATTTAGACATAATGAGGTGTACACCATTGGTCTGATGTGCATTTTCAAGTAGCTATTTTAATTGTCATGTTCAAACAAATCAGAATACCATCTCTGCTGAATAGACTCCAGTTTTCTTTTTGGACACATGATCAGCATTATGAGCATCTCCAAAACATTTAAAAATTGTTTTGGGCGTCAGTGGCAAAGTCTTATCAGGTAACATGGAATATCTGTGTGGTTCTGTGGCTGTAAGGGGCTTCAAAAGCTCAAGATTCCCACTTAATATCTCATCATTATTACTAACAATGTCATAAGTAGGACTTTTGACAGTCTGGAGTTTGTCTTTTTATGTCTTTACGTCATCAGAAGCTTCACCTCTGACAGTGTTTTTAGTAACTCGGACAGAGTGGGCTCACCCGGGGAGGACCGTGAGGACTTGTGCGCCTCCGTGGAACCGTTAATGGGGACGCATGGCGCCAGCTGCCAGGGAGCGGCTGGAGAAGTTATCAGCAGGTTTTGGACAGGAGTCTGACGCCACGGGAAGCTGGCCGGATCAATGAGCTGCAATGATTGTCTCAGTCTAAATATTAGCCGTTTGGTGTTTTCTTTCATGTCTTCAAGGCTGCTCATGTCCCTGTTTGCTCTCCTGGTTCCCCTTTATCTAAATTACAGCTGTTTGAAAGTTGGCGCTTTAAAGACGCATCACGGTATCGAACCAGTGGGTTCTAATGAAGTGCGCGTTTATTGGCAGCAGCTGCAGGTTTCCTCCAGCACTGAGGCGTGACATAAGGCCGTAGGAGAGCTTTAATGGAGTGTAGTAGTGGTGATAAAGCACCTGGGGGTGAGCACAAGCCGTGCGTCTGGAGCCATTAGAGGCTTTCCTGTCCGTGCTGTAGCTCTGGAACACACACGTTACCGGCGCATTGTCAGACACTCCACACACACACACACACACACACCTATCTGAGGGGATAAAAGTGCACTTAGTAAGCCACTAAAAAGATTTGCATTTATAAACATGATCATAGCTCTTCTGCATCAGCACAGCCGCACTGATAGACAGATTACCCAGGAAAGCTCCAAACATTCAAATCATGAGTTAATCACTCTCCAATCAGCTGGACGGTTGGCTGTGGATTGAAGTTCACCTGAATTACATGGGTAAAGATTACGGTTTGATTAGTTAAAGAAGTATTTAACGCACGTTTACAGTGAGGGAACCCGGGATGCTGGAGTTTACGGTGTTTTACATCCACATTTCATCATGGAAGGTAAACCCAGGTTTAATTAGTTCTCCGCAAGAGTTTTCCTAGACAGAGCTCCGCCCTCTTATTCAGTGTGGATCAGGACTAACAGCAGTCTTTATTTTATTTTATTTTAGCCTTCATTTAACCAGGTCGTCCTGTTGAGATACAGTCAGCTCTTTTTCAAGCGAATCCAAGCCAGCAGCCTGACAAACAGTCAAACTGCAACAATTAACAGCAACTCACGCTATAAAATAAATAAAATACATGCGAGATAAAAGCACAGTATTTACCCTCTAAGACCCAATAATAGGAAAAAAGTAAAATAAATTTAATTAATTAATAGAATAAAACACGCAACAAAACACGTCTGTGACAGAAAATAAAAACAGACTATAATAATACAAAAAATTCGAATAATTAGAATATATTTAAATGTAAATGTAGAAAAAATGAGCAAAAAAATAAAACCAAAACATTCTAACAATAACAATGTATGTAACTGTAGAAAATATTTGCAAAAATTATATGTAGAAACACACACAGATGGATAGAAAATAATAAAAATTAAACTAATGTATTTTTTAACAGTGGGTTTTACAAAGTTAAGAATTTACATTAAAGCAACAACAGGTGTGATAAGTAGCTGCTGCAAAATCCTTCATCTGGTTTTTAAAAGTTCCAGTGATGAGTTTCTTTAGATTCAGTGTCACATCCAAGCAGCAGGTGCAGAGTGTTTCCCAAATTCACAACTAATCTTTAATGAACTTTAATAAAAGTGTACCAAAGAGGGCCTTTCAGCTCCAGCATAGAAGGTGCAGTGTTATAAAATATACTCCACTCCAGGTATGTCGTTTAGATTTATTCACCATAAATCAGTATGACTACACAAAGTCTGTAACAGAAACTAAAGCCTAACATGCAAACTGTGACAGGTAACCTTTAGGATTTATGGAGGCTGAAGCCCAACAGCAGAGGAATGAAGGAGGATAAGGTCTGCAGCTTCCTTATGAAGGGTGCTTTCAGCCAAGCAGCAAATGTAGTTTTTGTTGTATTCTGGCATGAATATGAAGCATCTGCTGATAATCTGATCAGAAATGCTTTATTCTCTAATACTGACCTGCATGGTTCAAATCATCAGCTGAAGCCACTTTGTTGCTTTTAATGCTGTCTTTTACCGGTGAAGGACCAAGCCTGCACAAAAACAGGTCTTCTTGCCCAAAGATCATATTGTATTATATAGAAAATATATTCAGAAAAACTCACATGAAATGAATCGATCGGACATGTGCCTGATTAAAAAAAACACTTGAACAGTTTGTATTGTTAAACTTAAACTACAGTTGAAAAGTTTGGGGTCACTTACAAATGTCCTTATTGTTGAAAGAAAATCTGCTTTTTTTCAATGAAGATAACATTAAATGAATCATAAATCCAGTGTAGACATTGTTAATGTGGTAAATGACTATTCTAGCTGGAAACAGCTGATTTTTAATGGAATATCTCCATAGGGGTACAGAGGAACATTTCCAGCAACCATCACTCCTGTGTTCTAATGCTACATTGTGTTAGCTAATGGGGTTGAAAGGCTCATTGATGATTAGAAAACCCTTGTGCAGTTATGTTAGCACATGGATACAAGTGTGAGTTTTCATGGAAAACCTTGAAGTCATGTGGATGACCCCAAACTTTTGAACAGTGTAGATTGTCACTCAATAGGGGGATTGAATCTACATTTTATCAAATCGCCTTTTTTTCTCACTATCCTTAAGAACAACTCCAGGAATCTTTACTTAGACCAGTTGATATCTGGACATGTGTCTTCTAAAAGATACAGGAACACAGAGCTCTGTGTCTGTTAGATCCTACCTGCCTTGAGTTTGGATTTTCTTCAGATGCCAGGTCAAAAATGCTAGATACGATCTTGTCACTCTGAGTCACAACATTTTTTTTTAGGATTACCCTGCTATCATTGTGCCTGTATTGAAACAGATACAGATTTTACGGTTTTCTAATGACTCAATGATTGGCTGTGTTGAAGTGATTCACCTGAAATGCTTTTATCTCCTCCCTGCTGTCACCTGATCGCCGTTTGGAGCTGTCAGGGAGCCAATCAGAAACGGCCGCCGGCCACCTGCAGGAAGTTGGCCGTCCACTATCTCCTCCCTCCTTCGTCTGCAGCCAGATAACAGCCCAACAGTTGGATCAAGCAGCAGCCAGTCACCACCGCAACCTGACGGACGCCAGAACACACTAACGGTCCCTCCGCAGCCCACAGACCCGCTGTCGGCTGCTATTTGGGTGGTTAATCCACTGATGTTAGCGCTGGAAGTTCTAGTAGAAATGTGGTAGTATGTAAATAAGTTTTGTGTGATATTGTCGATAAAGAGGAAGGCTCTAGGGAGAGAGAAAGAGAGAGAGAGAGAGAGGGAGGGACGCAGCTTTCCGTTATTTCACTTCCATCACGCCGCGGCGGCACACGGCACCATGAGCGTCCCGCTTTACGCACCGACCCCCATCCAGCCGGCGCACCCGACCCCCTTCTACATCGAGGACATTCTGGGGAGGACGGCCACTAACACCTCCTCTTCATCCGCCTCTTCGTCCTCCTCCTGCTCCACTCCGGTCATCCCCACACCGACTCTCCCGTCGCCCAACTCCTCCTTCACGAGTCTGATCTCGCCGTACCGGACGCCGATTTACGAACCCACGCCGATTCACCCGGCGCTGTCGCACCACGCCGCGCTGACGGCCACGTACGCCTCCGCCGGGGCTTTCGCCGGCTCCATCTACCCGTTCCACCACCCGCACCACCGCTCCATGGGGGAGTACGCACAGGCGCTGCTGAGGCACGACCACCTGGGTGAGTTGGTTTGAGCTGCGTGCGTAATTCTCATGGTAAAAGTGGACAAACAGAGTCTGCTCATTCTTCCAAATCAATGTCATGTGGAGAATCTCCCCCTAATCACGCTCCTTGTTTACATTCTGTAGTTAAACTCCGGTCTAGACTGCTTGTGCCTCTTCAAGTTCATTATTTGCCAGTTGTTTTTTTTAATCATGCGTTACTGCATATCGGATGATTTCCTGCTTTTTCCTGCAACAAATCAAACCGATTTCAGGGACAGATAAAGCAAAACAACTTGCTTGGTTGGATTGTGTTGCAGCATGAGAGCTTTTTTTTACTCCTGCCATGAAAACTTTTCTGTCTGCACAAGCTTCGTTTCAGCGCCTACGAAACCATTTTTGCATAAGTATCACGCTTTGTCATGCGTATCCAACTGCAGACTGTTGATCTCCAGTTGCATGTGGCGCATAAACAGAGTGCTAGACAGATCATATGCTCCTCTGAAAGTATCCAGTCTGAGGGCACTGTAGTGCGTGATGCCAGAGCCAGCTCATATGAGGCCCATTGTTATTGTGACAGACGTGTGTGGGGCCACAATAGCAGCGGTCACATCCAGGCAGTGTGCTGCTGGTGGGGGTGATGGGAGGTACATGGCAACCTTGACTCGTTTTCCTGGCGCCTATTGTTCTTAAACATCAGAGGAGTAAGTGGGCCGGTGACTAAAACTAACTCACTAAATCACTTGTTGTTTCACCGCTCTCTCTCTCTCCCCCTATCTCTCTTTGTGTTGGTCCATCATTACGCACGCCTGTTTTCTGTATTGTGCGCAACATTCCAAAGTTTTCAGCCCATATCTGCATAAAACCGATGATTTCATGCATTTTATAAGTGTGACTGAGTGGTGGAGCAGGCAGTCCGGTGTGTGTCCGGGGCTGTGTTAATTGGTTTACGTTCATTTGTTTTATAGGCCATTTGAAGCAGTTGCAGTGACTGATGGGCCTCTGGTATTGTGTGACTCTGACTTTGTGCTGCTCAACAAGCCGGGCCCTTTTCCGTTCATAGCGGAAGCCGTGAGCCTGTCGATAGGAGTAAATCTGCTTTCAGAAGCTGTTAAATGTTTTCCTGTCTCACCCCGTCCAGCCGCTTCCTCGGGAGCCCGCTGCACGCTGCTGATTATTTTATCGACATCCTCAATACAGACATATTCAGGAAACACTCGGCCTCTGATAGCCGGGATCCGTTCTTCACATATTGTTGCACTTCCTCTGCCGAGGATGTGGTGACTTTCTGTATGGTTGGTGGCGAGAAGAAGAAGAAAAACACAGCCAGAGAGCAGCTCGGATGGGATGTGAGGAGAAAAGCAGAATTGTGTCACTGAAAGGCGAGAAAGCAAAGTTTCAATTAAGCTCTTATTTTGAAAAACAAAAGGGTTCAGGGTAGAGTTTACATGAGCAAAGCGGGGTCATAAATAAGAGAGAATCCTCTCAGCTGAAGCTACCAGGAGTCTTTTAGATTAGAATAGATGTTTTTTATTCCTCACATACAGTACACTGTACAAATGTTTCACTGTCAAACTCTGTAAACTATAAAACAGTTTGATGCAGTTTATATAACATTTATTAACCAAAAATAGGTTAATCAGGAGAAAATTGTACTGAAAAATTACATTTCCCGACTCCTGCACAGTTTTTAAAGGAAAAATGTCTTAATATGTGTAACAATACGGTCACTTTTGCATTTAATTCTTGAAAAGAATGCAGGTTTTCCAGTTAAACGTACAGAAACGTACTTGTAATAGAAACATGCTGCAATATTTCTAACATGGCAATTTCTGCATGAATTACATGTTAAAAAAAATACAGCTGGCCAAATTGATATATTTTTGTGCTACTAACGGACATATGCTTTGATAGTTCTGACAGCTTTATCCACAATTTTTACTAAAAAATACATCTATTTAATGTCTATTTAATTTTCATGTAATTTTTAAACATTTTTAAAGATTGAAGCTCTTTTTTAACAGTAAAATATGTCCTGAAGCACGTTTTAACTCTGAAATCAACTACATCAATATATTTCTTCACCGTAAATGTAGAAAATGTTTCACCATAATTTTATGGTAGCATTCAGACAACAACAGCTGCCAGGATTTTACTGTAAAGTGTTTGTCTTATGGTGTATGGCAGTGACTTCCACCAAAATATTAAAAAAAAGGTAAGAATATAAAATACAAAATAATAATAAAAAAAAATGCAGATAAAACTACAATATCCATCAATCAATCAAACTTTATTTATATAGCACTTTTCATACAATAAAAATGCAACACAGAGTGCTTTACAACATTTAAAAAACATTAAAATTAAAACAATATACAAGAAAAACAAACACCGGATATTGTCACTAAACATCTGGCACAATAATCTTTTTTTTCGGTGCATTTTTTTTCTGTTCACACTTTATCTCCATTTTTATTCTATTTCAACTTATTATCTCAGTCATATTATAAAGACTGAGACTTTTGGTTTTATAAATATGCAGCCTCTACGTCCTCCCTCTGGAGTCTGCTATCCGTTTATGCACACAATACGTTTTTTATTAGTTTAGTTGAAATATTAAAAAAATGTTGATATCCACCATCTTCCCCATATGTCCTCCTCTGACACTTCCACGTATTACAGGGGGAAAAAAGTTGTTTTTGTTGGAACTAAAGCTGAACCCTCCATAGGATTCGTTTGTTTCTGTGCCTCTTCTCATAAAACATCTTGATTTGCAGTGTTCAAACTTCACATGAACCATTTATTTTTTGCTTCCTCACACCAGTAAAATGTTCTCAGTGCTATCTGTAGATTATCAGGCTGGAACAGAGCCGCTGATGGTGTATCTGTTGGGGCTGTAGAGGGGTTTACCCTCACCTCTAACCTGCAACAACACACAGGAGGAACGCATGAATAGAAACCGCTGCGGTTAAAAAACAGGTGTGCACCACGACAATCTGTCTCTCTTCTGTCTGTCTGTGGATTCTGTGGCTTTAAATGCTAGAGCTTCTGTTTTCTGAGCATTTAAGCCACAGAAAGTCCAGCTAAATATCACTTAATACCTTCTTTGTAGCCTTTTATTAATATCTTCTTTGCTTTTTTAGTAATATTCAGCTCAACGTCAGCCAACAGAATCCTAGAAACTGAGAATCTAGCTGGTTTTCAGCAGCTGTCTGATCATTGTTTCACTCCGAGGGATTTGAAAATGTGAGATATTCGAGTATTAACGTAATAAATCCGCTTTATTCTACCAGTCGCAGTCTTTCTCGGTGTGTATTTTTGCTTTGGATCGGACTGAAAGGCGTCCATTCCCGGCTGGGCAGTGAATGAGTGGTGTGAGTGAGAGCAGAGGATCCAGTTCTCTAATCACAGCTCAGAGCAGGAAGCACATGAAGCGGATATTTGGCCACAGTTTTCACTCTGTCACGACCTTCCTGAGAGCAGCAGCGGCCGTGTTTGTTCCAGGAAATTACCGGAGAACACAGCAGACACGCTCACACTCTTCAGCTCGGCTTTTTTTCATGTGTGCGACTCATTTATTCAACTGTCCTGTTGGAGTTAAGTCTGATTTTATAGCCGAAGTGATGCGTAAAGGTTTGGATACACGGAGCGCACAGGAGGTGGATAATAGTCTCAGCTGTTTGCTCACTTTTCCCGAGTTGCAGTTTAAAATTTTAATGAATAATTAAACAGATGTGTGCATCTGGTTTCTCTCCTGTCTGAAGGCAAACCTCTCCTGTGGACGCCCTTCATCCAGCGGCCTCTGCACAAGAGAAAAGGAGGCCAGGTCCGCTTCTCCAACGACCAGACCATCGAGCTGGAGAAGAAGTTTGAGACCCAGAAATATCTGTCCCCCCCGGAGAGGAAGCGGCTGGCCAAGATGCTGCAGCTCAGCGAGAGACAGGTGAGCCCTGAGCCGGAGCACCTGCATTCATCTGCGCCGATTTTATTTCTGCTGCGCGTCACGATCCAGCAGAGTTAGACATGTGGGGTCAGCAGATTCTTATTCTTATTTATTATTGTTATTATTGTCAGTAGTGTATTTTAATTATTAATGATAATAATAATAGTGTTGTTGTTGATATTATTTTTATTATTATTCAGCGACTTTTGAATTAAAACATATTAAAAATTGACTGTTGTAGTTTTATGCTCATACAGGATAAATATCTAATAGTTTATTAAAAAGGTCAAATGATTTGTTTGTGTTGATAAACTGAGTTTCTGTTAAAATGTCTTTAATTCAAAAGCTGCTAAATAATAATAATTGTTTTTATTATTGTTGTTGTTATTCAGGGGCTTTTGAATTAAAACATATTAAAAATTGACTGTTTTAATTTTATGTCCATACAAGATGAATATCTAATAGTTTATATTTACTCAAAAAAGCTGAATGATTTCTTTGTTTATTAACTGAGTTTGCGGTAATATATTTTTAATTTAAAAGCCACTGAATATTATTGTTGTTGTTGTTCGGCGACTTTTGAATAAAAAAAAACGTATTTAAAATGACTTTGGTTTAATTTAATGCTCATACAGGATAAATATATAATAGTTTATTCACTCTAAAATGACTTGTTTGTGTTTATTAACTGAGTGTGTGTTGGTTTAGTCCAGATTAAGCATTCTGCTGCTGGATGGTTTTGGAATGGAACCTACAGTCATGCAGCAGCTAAAAGGTGTTTTATTCACTGTTTAGTGTCAGAAAGAATCCTCCATAGAAGCTGGATTTGAGCTGGCGCTGGACCCGCAGATTGTAATAAAATAAAACTCACACTCTTTTTTTATTTGTCTCTCAGGTTAAAACTTGGTTCCAGAACCGACGAGCGAAGTGGAGAAGACTAAAGCAGGTGAGAGGGTTTTCTTCCAAAGGATTCCTGGAGTCAATCATCAGTTACTTCAACTCCACCTGTTTTTATTCCTTTATCTCTAAATATAAAACCTCTATGGGAACAGGACTGTGGCTAGAACATGTCTTTGGAGCAGTAAGACAAAGTTAGAAAGGCTGTTAAATGGTCGTTAAAAATAAAGAAACCCGAAGTTGAATTTCTGTAATTATTTATTTGACTAAAACTGAAATAAACTGGACTCAACAAACAGTATTTTTCCATTAGCTTACATGTGTTAATGACACTGAAAATAATCGATGACTTCACATCAAATGTTTTACTGCTTCAACTCAATACTAAACACCACATGGAGTTTCTGAGTTTTTGTCCTGTGTCTCAGTCACTGGTGCCTTTTTTTTATTTAGCTGAAATTTAAACGGTTTGTTGGCAACATTTTAAATGAAAACTGATTCAAGATTCAAGACCTTTATTTGTCTCAGAAATAATAATAATAAGAAAGAATAAAAGCACACAAGAACTAAATGCATCCATTTACCCTCGAGCTTTGGATGGGCTTCCATTTTAGATTTCATCCAGTTATTTGGATAAGGAAGAACCAATAAATATAATAATTGAATAATATATTGTACGTGATTGTTGTGTTTATTATAGTTTTTGTATTTATATTATATGTATTTTATATCTGTGTTGTTCTTATTGCTGTTGTTATGATTTTATTATTAACATTATTATGAACAATTCGCTTTTTTGGGGGAAAAAATTATGCCCACAAATGCAGAAGTCAAGTCCTATAGAAGCATATAAATGTGAATATGTGTATCTGAAGAGAGAGAGAGAGAAATAAATAAATAACGATATAAATCAAAGCGTCTAATTCATATTTTTGATTAAATGTTTATTTCAGCTCACACACATGAAGTCGGTGACTCTCGGAAAGTTCGCAATCCGACCGTTCTTCCGGTTTTTACAGTTAAATAAGTTATTTTTGGGGAATTACAGCAATAATAACGCGCCTTTTGTGCAACGTTTTGCGGTTCAGAGGACTAAAACCCGTCCGTGTATTCGCTCCAGGAGAACCCCCAGGCCGGTAAGAGGGAGCTGGAGGAGGACGGAGCGGCCGGCAGCAGCTCCTCCAAAGCGGACGGGATGAGCGAGGCGGCGGGGATCCAGAGCCCGGAGCACAGACTCTCCAGCCCGGCCTCGGAGGCGGCGCAGTGCGCAGAGCCGGAGTCGGAGGTGTCGGACGATACGGACCAGGAGCTGGACATAGAGGACGAGTTCACAGTGAACCCGCAGTTCTGAGAGCCAGAACAGAGACTGGACGTGATGATGGACTTGAGGCTGGTCGGTAGACTAGATCCTGATCTGGTAAAAAGCCAGCAGAGCCTCCTCAGGGCGCTGCTGTGTGCCAAAGACTGCCAGTGATTCCTGGCTGTAGATGAGTTCCTCTGTACTGTACCATGTGTCCTACTGGATGACTCAAAGCTCTTCAGTCTACAGGCCTCTGCCTCCAAATCCCAGTAAATAATCAGTGTGGCGTGAATTTTGTTTCTATTATCTAAGAAACGACTTTGTGATAAGAATAAATCTGACACTTTGTATATAGCTCGACTGGACTGTGGTTTGTCTATTAATAAGCCTCAAAGTACACAAGAAATGAACGAATGGGGGGTGGGCTGTATAGCTCAATGGGTTAAGCAGGTGAACCATGGGCTGGTCTACGACGCAGCGGCCCTTTGCTGCATGTCTTCCCCCAACTCTTCTCCCCATTTCCTATCAAAAAAGGCCAAAAATAATAGTTTTTAAAAAGAAAGGAATGAATAAACCTCATATTGGGGAAATAAAGGAGGGAGGAATCACAATTAAAAAGATAAATATCATCTTTCAGCTGTCATTTCAAATCCAAATCAATAAGCATGGACCAAAACAGACAATAAGGTGCTTAAAGTAAAAAAAAAAAAAGAAAGTATAAGGAATAATTATTGCATCGAAATAAACATAAACTTTTGATTATTTAAATGTGATGTGTACAAATCCTGAGTATGAGCATGTAGTTCTAATAATGGAATGAGAGTTAACCTAATGGAGAGTTCATTTGCAAAAACAGGTAACTCCGTTTTCAGAAAACTCTTTTTTTTATTGTTTATTTGAGATAATAATATAACACTAATAATTTATTTTTTCTCTGTTTTGTCATGTATTTTTCTACTGAGTCAAATTCACTCAACTTAAGTTTGATATCATCTCAAGTAAACAATAAAAAAAATTCTGAAAATTGATCAAAACGGAGTTATCTGTTTTTGCAAAGGAAGTCTTCATATTTTTCTGGCAACACCCTTTTGGAATCAAAATAAACTTTAATTATATCCAGTATGATGTATTTAGTTTAGTAATTTGGTCAACTATGGGATCTGAAATTTATTTTATGATTTAATTGTATATAATCATAAATCATTTGACTTTCTGCTTCACTTCAGCTGATCTCAGGTGTGTGATTTAATGGATCACTGTTGGTGTTCATGAACTAATAATTCCATGTAGTTTATATTATTAGCTATGTAGTTTTTTTTAAGATAACTGATTGTGTTTACCTGCTTTCATTTCACTTCACTACAGTGTGGAATAAATAATAATGGGAAGGAAGAAGTCATTAGATCTGATACTCAGATACAAATACCACATTTTAAATTTAATCTGTACAAACATTGTGCTGCATTTCACATTTTATTTGAATATGACGGTAATATCCATAACTTCAGAAGCAAAGTTACTATCAAATCTTTTCATTTGAGGGTTTTATTGTTATTATTAATACTGCATTAATATTATTAATGCATTCATTTTCAAAAATATAAAAAAATATTGTCAGTTAGAGGTTTTTTTAGTTTTTGGAGGGTTTTTTTGTTTTTTGTTTTTGTTTCAACACTGTAAATTCACTGATTCTTAATGTAGAGCAGCATCTCCACCTTCCATAAACTGTAGCCTATGGAGGCTCCAGCACACGCTCAGAAAAAAATATCACTTCAAAGATACGAATGTGGGAATCAGTCATGCTGGTTTCATTACCACCTCCCAGCTCAGCTCATATAAGACAAAACAGCCCTTTATCTGAAGCCCAAACTGCTCTGAAGAACTGTTGTGTGTTTTTTTTTTCTTACAAGAGCTGCTGCATACAAAACGGTTCCATTTAAAAGTGCAAACCCAATCACCGCTCTTCATTCTGCTGTTTAACCAACTCTGGAGTTCCTGAGGAATCAAAGTCAGACACGGATTGGCAAACAGTTTAGTCCATGTCAATTGTTGTCCCATCACCACATTCAACTTCAAATAGCTTATCATCAAGCTCACATGCAAACAGCATGAGTGGGAGTTTTTCAGTGAGTAGATTAGGTTAATGATTGAGTGAACCCTCAGAAGAGCAGGGACAGAAGACAGATAGCAGAGGAACGGATTCATGCAGGACGTTTCACAGGAGAAAGCATTTCGGGCTGAGAATACGCCAAGCCTCTGGGGATGCCATGAAAATGTATTCAGAAGACTGAGGATCATTTTGGACCATGTGTGATATTTTTCAGGATTAAAGGTCATTGCTCTTATAACCTTGTTTGAGTTCCATTGCTTGGGTTCAACGGCCTCACACAAACTAAACTGTTCTACAGCCAACAGTACACGCATTGATCCAGCCTTCCTATTGTGTAATGGTTCACAAATTGTGCAGTCTAAAGTCAACATTTAGAGGAATAGCACACACCGATTCCAAAGTGCCCATCCGAACACACACACACACACACACACACACACACACACACACACACACACACACACACACACACACACACACACACACACACACACACACACACACACACACACACACACACACATGTTTGTTTTTCTATACCGGTGGGGACTTACCATTGACTCCCATTCATATCTAACTCCTAACCCTTACCCTAACCCTAACCTTAACCATCACCAAATCAATGCCTAACCCTAAACAAATGTTTTTGCACTTTTACATTTTTTATTAACAACAATATGGCCAAGAAAACGGTGTTGCCACCCGTGGGGACCTCATTTTAGGTCCCCACCGTAAGACAAGTCCCCACCTTTATAGCAAATAGTCAGGTCAAAGTCCCCACCGGTATAGCAGAAACAAGTACACACACACACACACACACACACACACACACACACACACACACACGCACACAAGTATTTAAGTTGGCACAGCCATCGTATCTAATTGTACCTTTTGATCAGTTCACTTTAGGTAATACACGTAATTAATAGGGACAAATCCGAGGGTAAATTCATGCTATGCCAAATACTGTGTGGAACAAAAAGATGAATTGGAGTCATGTTCTGGTCAGAGGTTTGGAGTGTTTGGAGTGTTTAATGTGATGATGGTGACAACACACATACAACACCGTTCAGAAGTCTGGGGTCACTTTGAAATGTCTTTATCGTTGACATTAAAGCCTTTTTTCAATGAAGATAACATTAAATGAACGATAAATCCAGTGTAGACATAGTTAATGTGGTAAATGACTATTCTAGCTGGAAACAGCTGATTTTTAATGGAATATCTCCATAGGGGTACAGAGGAACATTTCCAGCAACCATCACTCCTGTGTTCTAATGCTACATTGTGTTAGCTAATGGTGTTGAAAGGCTCACTGATGATTAGAAAACCCTTGTGCAGTTATGTTAGCACATGGATAAAAGTGTGAGTTTTCATGGATAACATGGAATTGTCTGGGTGACACTAAGCCTTTGCACAGCAGTGTATTTCTACAAGTAATGTGTGCCGCCTACGGCACAACAGTTTGCTCACATCTTGTCTGTTAGAGTTCTGTTGTGAGCACACAGGCCTCATATTTAGGTAGCGTAGTTTTACCGCACAGTGTTGCTCCAGGTATAGCTGTTTAAAGCTATTCAGGTTATTTTAAGATTCCATGTTCCTCTGTGGACTGATACAATTCTCTAAAGTGTTAAGCTGATGTTTTTCTACTTGTTCTCTCACTGAATATAATGAAAAACTCAAAAATAACCGTCTATTCATCCCTCCCCCCGTACTTATTGGCTTTCCTGCTGTGTCTGTGGCTCTTAGTGAGTCCACTGGTTGCTACTGAAGGCTTAAATCTTGTCCAGAGAAGTGAGCCAGAACATCCTCAAAACAGCAAAGCTCATGCCTGCTCAGCTGTGGCAGGTACTTACCAGCGGTGGTTCAGGAGCGATACTATCAGTTTATAGTTTCAATTTTTAAAAAAGACTCACTAATTTTAAAAAACAACAAACAGCTGGTCACAGTTAATTTTTAGGTTACACAAACAGGAAGAAACGATGCATTGGAGCAGAACTAGTTCAGCTGCAGAGTGATTGTTCTGGTGAGGACATTACATGTGTGATTGTGTCCAAATACACTAGTTGGTGCTGCTAAAAGAACATGTCAGACAGTGCAGGAGTGTGACTCACTGATGTGTTTTAATGTTTGGAAAAAACTGGAGCTCTGTGGAGCAAAGTGATCGTCCAATTGCAGTTCCTAAAAACAATGCACATTTCAGGTATTAAACATCTAAAGCAGCTTGTAGACAGGATGGGTCACCAAATCACTGATGAGACAAATTACTTTACCTCTCTCGCTCTCTCGATGTGATCTGAAATCGTTTATGTGACATTCACCTGAATTTCTGACCTGGGATCAGAGGCTTTTACCTCTTCAATAAGATGAAACCGTCATAGACAGTGTTACTACACTCTACTAGCTGTGTGTGTGTGTGTGTGTGTGTGTGTGTGTGTGTGTGTGTGTGTGTGTCCGTCCTTGTTGTATTAGTGGACACAAGTTAATGTGTGGTTATATTTGAACGACTGAGGAATGTGTTGACTGTTGACCTTGGCCAAATGGAAGCCATTATACCCGTCCACCCCCCCACCCCTGTGTGAGCTGATAAATTAATGAGAGAAAACACCGCTTACATCAATACTGGTGTCGCCAGCAGCCACAGGGACACAGAGAGGGAGGGAGGAAGTGGGAGAGAGGGAAAAGGGAGAGAGAAAAAGAGACACATATGGAGAGACAAATATCAGCAGTAAACATCACTGGTGGTGAGACAAAGAGGCAGAGCGAGAGAGAAAAAACAATGGTAGACATTTATTCACTCAAACACTTATTTCTGATCCTTGATTTATTAATTGAGAAATAGAAAATGACTATCAGTCCCTCCAGCCAATGCATGATAAATGACTCTCCTGCAGGTGATACATATTGCCCCAATGTAATCCCACTCATTTTAAAACTCATTTGTGCCCATATCAGTTAAACTTTTATTACTTAATTCTATCCATTCATCCTCTACAGGGCTGGGTGGGGCTGGAGCCTGTCCCATCAGCAAGAACATACAAACTTCACACAGAAAGACATCAGGCACACATTCCAACAAGGGACCTTCTAGCTGTGAAGGAATACGGACTAGATGTTGATAGCCCTTCTTGCATCCATGAGACACCTAGGACTCTGTGGGATGGTCCAGTGAGTGAGGGCATCCTCTGGGTTGTCCTCGGGGTTTCGCTGATAGGCCCACGACACCTCCAGATTGTTCAGCGGTGAATCCCAGCATCCCAGGTTCACCCCCTAGATGTCGTCTACTCACTTGAAGGCCCAGTTTTAGCGGCTCTGAGAGGTCTTTGCTTGCCTGTCGGTGGACTTCCCGCATAAAAACACACAGAAAAGCATCCATATATCTCATCTTCTCGTGCTCATGGGCCTCCTCTACTGAGCCCTCCCTGTGAGCTCAGTGATGTACACCGTGTTATATGTCCTTGCTTTGCGTGTTAGGAAAAAGCAGCAGATCATAGTGTCTCCATGTGGGATCTCCTCAGCTGTCTGAGATGTATATTGTTTGTAAGGAGGAACAGTCTACAATAGATGGCACTTACAGTCTGTTTTTGTTTGTGAGATTGTATCAGAAGTGAGTCGTGTCTGGTATTATTGGTAGTTTGGTTCTTCTTACACCTTCTGGCTGCTGCAGCAGTGGTGCTTCAGCTCATGTTCAGTAGCAGAGGATGCTGTTGTTCCCTCTCTCATCCTCATGAACAGGGCCGTGCAGAGACCTTTGGAAGTGCTCAAAGTTAAAAGGGGGCATATGGAGCACGAATTTGAAACACTGTACAGAAACATACCTTAAAATATAACTGGCTGGATTGTACTGACCCATATTTATGTAGAATGTGACATGGAAGCAGTTTCACAAAGGTTAAGTCTCTGATTCAAACCCACCATTGGGTCCTTCAGCAATGCTGGTGAATTGTCATTGTTATTGTTATTATTTTGTATTTATATCACCATTAGACACTGTACTGTTTAACTGTGGCTACTCTTCCTGGAGTCCTTGCTTTGAATTTCATACCTTTTCCAGACATTTACAGTACAGCCATGAATTTGCTCCATGGTGCTGATTCATCTGCCCTTTATTATTTGTAGTCCTAATATTAAAATTGATACAGAAATCAAGTATTTGAATGCGTTTGTTCTTTTATTCAGTTTGACTATCCGCTTTGCGCAAGACAGCAAAGTTATAAAAGTTACATACATTATATTTATGCATGTTATATTTAATTTGTCTATATATACAAATGTTATAAACAAGCACTGATATCTTTAAATGAGATGTCTTCAAATTCAAATTCTTCTAATTCTTATTGTTATTGTATTTATACTGCAATAGTCGAAAATTATGTGAAAATGCATGTACATAGTTTTAATGAAATAACAAAACCTATGCCTCATTACCTCTAGAAACAGGAAACACACTGCAACTCACTGACAGTAAAAATAATACATCTCTCTGATGCACTTTGCCCATGACAACAGAAACATACAGAAACAAAAAGAAGCCTGGCATGCTTTATCCTCTCAGCACTGTGTGGTTAACTAGCGGCTATAACTGATGAGAGGTGTGTGTAGAGTCAAACACACACAGGATGCTCACTTCACTTCATCACCATCTTGCAAAAATACACCGTGCACAAAGGAATCCCGCTGCAGAGCCTCCTCACCGGACCATCAGTTGTTGAAGTCCTCCCTCGGGTCTCTGGTTTCTAGACTAGCAGTGCTAGCGCTGAGCTACAGGACATTTCTGGGCAGTGAGGGACGTCTACGTAGATCATGTGACCGAACCAGGGTACATCGGAATTACTATTATTTTGGTTTCATTTATTTATTATTTTGGGCCTCAAATACTTTAACACACGCTTACAAATAAAAAACTTAAATAAAAAAAATTAATAAAATTAAAAAAACAACTTTGACAGAAGGGCACTTTGGGCATTAAGTGGCAAAAGGGGCAGGTGCTTAAGGTGCCCCCTCCGCCCCCCTCTCTGCACGTGCCTGCATGTCTCACTGTTTCTCAGACCCAATCCAGGTCAAAACCAAACAACTGCAGTGTTCCGATTCTTTCAGAAACATGAATACAGTTAGCTCTCTGTGAGCATGAGTCAAAGAAAATCTAACTTTTGCTGCATTGAGAATGTCGTTTGAAGCTGTGGGCTGTTATTTTAAATCATGCTTAAGGTCCAACATTCATTTACATGACACAAACTTAAAAATAATGTAGTGACTGCAAGACGATACATTGTTTTGATTGATTAATATTTTAGGGATAATGAACATGGGTGTCCTCACTTTTGTTATATACTGTTCCATAGTTGTCTTGCTTTATGTAATACCTAATCAAAGACATTTGTTGGCATCGCACCAAAGCTTTTTATAAACCGGGAATAGGTCCATTCATTAGTAGTATAAAGTAAACATCAGGTGAGGACTGAATCAGGGCCATAGATAGACATATAACACTGTGGTTAACAGAACTTTTATTGCAGCCTTGGACCATTTAGTCATGACTTCACCTCTCAGTTCAGAGGAACTAGAAGTAAATTGGCTGTGTACTGATTTGTGCTGAAAGAGCAAACAGAGGCTCCCGTGCTCTGCTGGGTGGCACACAGGCCCAAACAGCTTTCTGAGAACTTATAATGAAGACAAATGTCAGTTTCTGGGTAAACCATGAGAGAAGGAGCGCTCTGCCCACCACAGGCTCCCCCACCATTAACCTGCCGCGAGGACATTCTGCTGCTTTTAACAGGGGATCGTTCGTAGTCATTTAGGGTTTAAATAGATTTTCTGTCTAGATGTCATAAATTTCATTCATTGTATGTGTGTTACACAGTGTGCCATTGCTATGTTGTTTGACCTGTAAATAGTTTATTTGCTCACCTGACTAAATGCTGTGTGGTGAACTTATTTATGCAGAATTAATTTATTGAAAACAGGAACAATTGAGAAAAATAAGTGTTGCATAAGAAGAAGCTGTAGTTATATCGTGTATATAGGACATCTTACTAACGATTGAATTGCTCCATTTTCTGATGAGGCTTTTCAGGAATAAAACAACCACACAGATGTCTTCTGTATCTTTGTCTTGACTGTGTATAAATGACTACAAAAATGTCTGAGTATGAGCATTTATTATAGCTTTACATTTAGACTGTGTGTTCACATCCTTTTTGCTGATCACAGCCATAGCTTCACTTATGCACTAAAAGTTTATTTTTTTCATTCAGGTGGGTGTTCCAGAGGGGTAAGGCTTTGACAGGAAATGTTCCTTTGTGCTCCTATTGTACATAGATGATGGTCTATCTATGGTTTAGATGTTTGCATTTTAATCCGGGCATCTCAGTCCAGCTGAGTACTTCTGTAGATGGCATTACTGTGTTACCATTGATTTAAAGTGTTTTTGATTCTAAGTATCTGATTGTGAATAGTCATGTATTTAACTGCATTTTGTTTTTATCCCATTTATCATCATTGTTTGCAGTTTTCTTATCTCCAAGGAACTATTGTTGCTCATATTTGCTCTGTTAAAGACGGTTTCCTGACGTGATTAATTTCAGCAAAACAACCACTGTTTTCTAAAGATAAACGTTATCTCAAAGTAACAGCGTTCTGTACTTCATTCTCTATCCACACTGCTTTCAGCATGGAGTCACTCTACTCAGCTCTGAAAGGCCTCTCTAGGCCAGAATGGTGGCGAGATAAGGAAGTTGTTTAAATGTTACTGCATGTTTTATGATGAGCAAAATCTCATTAGCTCTGAATAAGAAAATATACAAGAACATCCTTTGTCTATTTCATAGTACAAAGGACCTGCACTGATGTACTGAACTCTATAAAATAAGTGACTCACAAATGACAGCCTAAAATAGAATTCTTTTTTAAGTATGCCCAACAAATACTGGTGCCTACATTTTCCATAATGCAACTTGATAGCATTTCATTGTTAGACACCTCCTGCCAAGTGTGTTGGACCCTCTGTGCCTTCAATTTATGCATCAGATTTCCCTCCAAAACCCAACCTGAGATAACCGTGACGGCATCATGGGCTCATCAGGTTGTACAACGGCTGTAGGCTGAGTAATACTCCACATATACTGTACGTCTGTGTGTAGAGCTGCTGGACTGCAAGCTGAGAGGACAGACCCTGCTGAGACACTGCTGACACCAGCGCTAAGGACAAAGAAGTGAAACCAGTGAGTACTCCAGTAAATACACCATTGTGCATGTCAGCAGGGCTGTAGGTACTCGACACTCAAGCTCTTTACAACCATAGATTATAGTACATACACCCTCCTGCACACACAAGTCAAGGGCGCATCAGCCTCAGAAGATATGATGGCCAAAGCAAAGGCATTCAGAAGCCATTGAAGTCAGTCAGATGTTAGGCTGACTTTTGGTCATTCTTCATTTGGGTTCTTTAGAATCTGCTGGAAATGCCAGAACCTCCTCCCCAAAGAGCCGTCCTGCAGCCACTTTATGATCCTCAAAGTCAAACTATTGTGAGTGTTGTTATTGATGCTGGTTGATTGAAAGTGTTTTGATTCTCTAAACATAGGAGCCCAATTAAAGATTAAGATTTTGGAAAGCGGGCTGCACAGTGATGTAGTGATTTGTGCTTTCGTCTTGCAGCTAGAAGATGCCCAGTTTGCGTTTACACGTTCTGTGCATGCGTGGGTTTTCTCCAGGCACTCCAGCTTCCTCCCACAGTCCAAAAACATGCTGAGGTTAATTGATTAGTCTAAATTGTCCG